>NW_018020755.1:0-67902 GCF_002006095.1 Pseudomyrmex gracilis
GATAATGATAAAACCATTACGCCTCGATTTATTTTACATTTAGGACATTTTTGGAACTTCTGCTTAATTACGGTAATGACAAAAACCATGACGCATAATCGACTTTTCGATATATTTTACCATTAAGGAAATCTCTACAAATGATTTCCTTAATGACAGAGCTAATGACCTCTACAAATGATTTCTTTAATGACCAAAATCAGGCCCTATAAAAGGAGCCTTCGATCCCGTACAAGGGTCAGTCAGAATCAGTCAGTCAGTCAGTCAGAATCAGTCAGTCAGTCAGAATCAAGCAGTCAGTGACAGTCAATCATTTATCGTCACGTAGTTATTAGTAGTGAACCGTGTATTGTAATCATAGTCGCGCAGTTATTACAAACAATTATTGTAACATCATCACGAGAAAACTGTACGAAATAAAACTGAATAAACAATTTTTATAATAATCAGTGTGACGATTCTTACACATGTTTACCAGTCACAACAGTTTCTTTTTCCGGAATAATAGGTTAGTCTTGACATTTTCTGTTATCGACGTAAAGCTTGTTATTACAAGCGTAAACTTTTTCGCGGTAACGTTACGGAACCCTCTTTTCTTGACCGCGCGATTTATAATTTAATACGCTAAACGTTTATTCATTACACAAAACGGATATTGCGTATTTGCGGAAATTATTATTGCGTTACCGCGACTTTATGTTAAACGGCAACTTTAAGCTCGCGTTACACAGTTGCTGCACATATTCGCGTGCTCTATTCTCACCATAAATTAACATTATCTCCATGTTTTCTAAGCCCTCTCTTTCTCTTTCTCTCTTCCTCGGCACATCCCGTCGTATAAAACCCAATTAAGTTTCCAGTTAGTCGCGCAACCGGATTGCCATGCATATTACGGTAACGGCACGAGCTGCAAGCGCGCAGGCCGCTCGTAAATTTGCGCAATAATTCGGGTAAAAATTAACGGCGGAGGAGCAAGCTCGCGACCTTGGGCGAGATAATACGTGCGTGCGAGAGAAATCAATTACGTCGATGAATATATATTGGCTATTAGATAGTGGGCGTCCGTCGCGCACGTTAATAATGTATGGCGTGTTCTTGCCGTATTGCTGCAGGCTCTTCGAGTTTGATCGTTCAAGGCGTTACACGCCCGTCGACTAGCAGCAGCAGCGCTAATGGGATGCACCTCAAGAAACTTTACTACTATTGTTGTTTCTTAGACGCGTGTATCTTCCTCTGTGACCCGCGACGCGAGCTCGTACGCATAGATCAAATTTTCGCCGATAAAAAGTCTACCCGACATTTTCTCGCGAAACGTGAGAAAATCGAGAAGACATTAGAATATGATCGAGAGTAAACGAGTCATTCTGGTGTTTCAATCGTAAAACTACACAGAATAGAAACTTTTTATGGGATAGCAGAGAATAGCACTTTCAGATAGAGTGAAATGCGCTCGATGTGAAATAATCTGTCTGCGTCGAATGATGTATTTACAGTGTCGAAAAAAACCGGGTGCTATACTTCCATTATAAAAGCATGCTGAAGTGCTGTTTAAGCCAAAGACAGTTGTCACATCCCGACGATAACTGAACATTTCTCGAGTCAACGAGCCAATTGCAGATATCTGTTTATATTCCATTCGTCGCTATCTGACCTTGTAACTCAACGCGTAAGGAAAAAAGAACTACAACACAAACAAATTCCATTGTATCTTTGTCAAACTGCGTGTGGAACATCGGAGAACAAGTCGTCTCAGTCAACAGAAATGACAGCAGAAATAATAGACGATAACGAAATGTAGTCGCTAAACTGTTCAAAAATCAATTGAATCAAAAATCACACCGGAATGTAATTGACAAATTGCTATCTACATAATAGATGACTGCGCGTTATCAAATATTCTAACACGTATTCTCATTTGCTCTTATGTCTAAAAATATGTAATTTACTATAATAATAATTTATCTTTGTTACAGAATAAAAAAATTTCGTTTTTCCTTATTTCTGCAATTAATCTTTAAAAAGGCTATAATAGATGAAATTTTACTCCATGCGAGTTTCGTTTTAATGTTATTTAAAAAAATGTACTGGCAATACTAATTTTATGGATATTATTTGCACAATCAGACTTTTTTGATTTCTAAGAAAAAATTATATACTTGAGTGAAATTTCACCCGTGATAGCATTAATGTGATTTTGTGATAGCTTTTAAAAGTTAATTTAGATAAGTATTAATGGGTGAGTGCAAAAGTTTTGATGGATTTTGTGACATAAACGTATAAACCAAGTAATTTTATTAAAAACAATCTATTTATTCTATACAGCAACAAAAAATAATAAGAAATAATGAAGATTACTTGACAGAATAAAGAAATCATTTTTAATAAAATTATTTAGCTCATTTATCTATCACAAAGTCCATCCAAAAAAAAAAACATGTTTGCATTCGTCTAATATAATTTCTAGTAATTTACTGAATTTAATTGCAAATTTACCGTCTAGGAAAGAGTGACCCTAAAAATCGCCCGTTTTGGGGTCCTCAAAACCAAATAATGTGCTAAATGATAGCTTATGAGACATTGATCGCAGAAAAATTTTGGATTAAGTCTATTTTTCGTTTCGGAGATACACGAGGTAAGAGTTACTAAGTTGAGTGAAAAAATAGTATCGGTATCGTGAGATACGTCACAAATAAATCAAAATGTGTGTTAGAACTTATTGATTTTGATAGGACAACTTTGCACACTTGTAAAATTATGACACATAATCGATATATGTATGTTTTTTATATCAGAAATGCACTCTTTTCTCACTCAACTTAATAACTTTGACCTCGCGTATCTCCGAAACTAAAAGTAAAGGCTCAATCTATATAAAATTTTTCTGCGATCAATGTCTCATCATAAGCTATGACTTAGCACACTATTTGGTTCAAAATTTGAGAACCCCAAAACGAGCGAAATTTGACCCCTTTTCAAAGTCACTCTTTGTCTTCTTACAATAGACGTTTTACGACCATCGACAGTCAATCCTGCTACGCTGGCAGGATCTTTAGAGTGCCATTATGCAGCCTACAAATGGACCAATAGACGAATGGACAGCTTAAAGGTGCCGTTATCGGCAGGAAGGATTTTCGAGCTTAATCTGGGCACCGGTTGAGGATAAGGAGTGTCAGAGCTTTGGACTCTTGGCCTGATATATACGCGCGTACACGCGCGCCAGGTATCGAGATAGCGAGGTATATAACCTTAGGTTCGACCCTACGGAGGACGCATTTGTCACTCCGGAACTGACGCCGCCGAGACAATGGGAGATTACTTAGTATCGATATATGCGATCGTATTCCGAGTTTTATGTTATATGTTGTATCGTATTCGTAAACTTTAGGTTTTATTGGCGCGTTCGATTCGAAAAATACACGTGAGCCAATATATACTAGCTTTCACAAAATCGACAACAGTGGCAATCAGTTATCAATTGTTTACATGCCACATACTTTGATAAATTATCAAGATGTGTGGATCCATTTTAAGAACTGCGTGAACAGGAAATTTACTTAAAACAAAACTAGAACATATCGAAATCCGATGAATACATGAACTTAGAACGGTGCAATTGCAATTGCAAAGTCAGTGTTAGCATAATTTTTTTCATGGAAATTAATTTTCCACGAAATCCTACTATTCTTTATCCGAATCGCAAGCAAAGCTCGCCACAATCAAAAGTCGCGGAGCGGGGCTTCGATCCCGTTCGATGATCCGTAGAGAAAGGGCGGTTTGCCTGATTAATTTCGTCATTCCTTTCGAAGCACGTAATCCGCCTAGTCACGGAAGTCCATTCGTGCTTCCCTCGATTTTCCGTCCAGTCCGATGACGAGAGCATAATAACCCAAATCATGGGGGAACGATGCGCGCGTTCCCCCCCGCGGTGGAAAAAGAGAACGTTCTTGAAAAATAGACTCGCTCTGGGATGCTCCTCGGGGCCGTAAGATCAAGGACAAAGGAAGATTTTGCCGGCAGTCGCCATGTGAAAAGAGGGTAAAAGAACAGGGCGGAGCGGAAGTCGACCAACAACCTACAACGACATGTCGTTTGCTAGGGCGTATCCAAAGATCGAAGGGATAATCCCGTAGAATCTACTCGCGGTTGTTTCGACTGTACCGCCCGCGGGGCTCGATGTTTTAACCTCCGAGCGGAAAGAATAAGGACAGACTTCTCAAGCCATCTTGAACGTCGTTTCTGAAAACTTTTCAATAGAGTAATAATCCGACACAAACAGCGGTCTGGTTAAGTCGCGCCGCAAGACGATGTAGCGGTCATAACGATGCCTTGTTAATATCTTGAAGGACGACGCCCGGGGTTACACGAAGGGTGGCTCGAGTGCATTCGAGGATATTGTGAAAGCGGTCGGAGCGTCCCGTGCAATTCCTAAAATATTCAAGCTCCCGCCGTTGATGGTGGCCTCTCGACTGGACTCTTCTCTTTTGTTTTCCTGTCGTGTGCTTAGACGTAGGTAGGGAGGAAAATCTGATAAGGGCTTCCTGATCCTTACCACACTAATGCCACCCGCCGGCTGCGGCGATCAATCTGACCGCCGACAACGGCGACGGCGACTTGCGCCACTGTTACGTCGGATCATCGTCGTTATGCTCGAAGATTACCGCACAAAATCAATCATGTTCTCAAGACGAAATAACAAATTACACAGATACAAGAATAATTCTCAAAAAAAAACCAATTAAGTTTAATTAATATAATAAAAATCAAGTTTTTATGTATAAAAAAGATATGATGCATTTGTTATAAGTAACTCGACTCTAGCACACATGTGATGATATTCAATTAAACACCGCGACTTATATTAGAACGCCATGTCAGCCAATCAGTCTCTATCAATCGCTCAGCGAGAAAGTCACGAGTCCGTGACACAAGTGATTTGCGTTCGTTCCACGTACGACGCGTAGGCGCGATTATACTCGCTCGTCTTAATCTGTCTGATATCGTTCTCTTTTAGACTTGATTGGTCAGCTTGGTTTTTGCGCGCGATTCATCTCTGGACGAAGCAACGTCGAACGAGTTGGCATAAGGTGATTATCCGTTTTCTTATCAGCGAATTTAGTAACTTTATCCTTTTGCTAGACCGCGCGCGAGCGACGTGACTCCGCGACAAAAAGAATCTCTTGCAGAATTTCTTACAACCGCATCTCGTTGAACGCGAATACAAGCGGTTTGAAAATTACCGACGGGATGCATTTAATGGGGATTACGAACGCTCGCGTCGAGACGCCTCGCGCGTTCTGTTTCTCCGAGTCATGGCTCTTCGTGTTTGAAGGAATTACTGTTACAGGTAATCGTGATAGAATGTCGGGGCGAAAACACGGCTAAGGAGGGAAGTTAATTAGCCGTTACCGACAAGGCGAGCGCTCTTCAGCTGTTCTGCGCTCTTGCAATCGCACATAATAAGAAGTAATTAATTTAATGCTTGTAAACAATGCATTTTTATGATAATATTTATTGGTCGTGAAAAGGTGTGTGTATAAAAGACCTTGTGAAGTATGCTATAGAATAATTGTGTTACTAACGCGAGAATTAAGCATCGTGTGTTCTGATAGAATGTGCTAACATATATTAAGTAAAAATGTACACGCATTATATGGACAGAAATACAATATCTAAACCTGGGAATAATGTTCTCGATTTTAGTAAAATGTAATTTATATAGAATAACAGTTTTTTGAGTTGCCGTTAAAATATAATATTTACATTAATTTCAACATTTATGTCAAAGTGCATGTTAACTCTGACCTTCAGTAATTAATTTTATCGGCGTAATTAGTTTCCAGTAATTATATATATCACTAGATATCTATACAATAAAACACGAGTTGTAAAATTATTAACATATTAACGGGAAGAGCAGAAACGCGCTATAGCACTTTAATAAACCGTTCGCACGGCAGATCTAGGGAAGATAAAAGCAAGAAAGAGAGAGAGAGAGAAAGAGAGAGAGAGATATCATAAAACCAGCTTAAAATTCCAACCGTTTCGTCGACCGCGAACTCTGACCTGTCATTTCGGTAGAAATTTCCCGAACGAACTCATTTCAAGACCTGTTCCAACGAGCGATTCATTAAGCCCGGCTTTGTCGCAATGATTATTCCTCCGTGTTCTGCGACGATAACACCGAATGCATTTACGTGCGCACGTCGTACCTATGCCGCAATCTTCGTATATGAACGGCGAGAGAGCAATTTCCATTTTCTTTCTATTCGAACTAAATTTCAATGACACCGATGAGAGTAATCAAAACGTAAAAATTATTCTGTAATTTTATAAAGAGCTATGTATTTTTTATGACAATTCTAATTTACACAAAATTTATCGCGTACGTAAATAATACCTTCCAATAACGTTTTTCTTATTACTTTTTTGCGTGAGTTTGTTTTCCAAAGAAAAAAGGGAATAATTTTTCTAAATACTTAAAACAATATATATATTTTATAAATTTAATTCTCCGTGTCAAGAAAAATAGGCTAGAATAAGTCGTTGAAAAACAGTGTCGGAGAAAAAACAAAGAAGACATCATAAAATATTTCGTTAAAAATATTTCACACGTGACCAATGCGAAGTGTACTAGTTCGCGACGCTGGCAATTACTGAGCTCGGTATTCACAAGTACAATAACGTAAAACACGTTTCTCGCTCATTCTGTTTTGTCTCGAGCAACTTGTATCGCAAGCACAATCTCTCTTTGCGTAACTTCTCACGCTCGGCGTCTTCGTGGCCGGTCGAACAGAACTATACGCTCCGAGTCCAGTTAGTTTGTGTTGTTGCGCTTAGCGCTTTGTTAAATATGTGTAATAATTTGAGAGCAAGTGGTTTACTTTCAGGATCGCTGTCGCGCGATCTTAACAGAAATTCCTTCATGCGTGGGATCGTTCGTCTAACGTCCGATGTGGCCGGTCGGATTCCGGTTTCGATTACTGGATTTTCTTCGTACTGTTAGTGCTATTAAGTACCGTAAGTAACACTGACGTCCGGCGCTGCGCATCGGTTTCATTTGTAATCGTCGTGTTGCATGAATATATTCAGTTAAGTCTGTCGCGCTAATATTTAATTTGTTTTATCTATTCTAAGAATTAATTTTATCACATCAAGTTTGCCGAACTAAAAATATTATATAATACAATCTAAAAATACTACAATCTAGTGACAACAACAAATATCAAAGTGTACAATATCACGTTTAAGCGATAGCAAGCAATATAATGTTATCGATTAATTCAATACACTTTGATCTAGTTTCTTAAGCTATATTCTACGTACACATTTTTAGCTCTAGTTATTTGATTTATGATAAGGCGAGTATATGAATATGACTATGCTAATTTGCGATCAATACATACTGGCTGTTTAATGTCTCTGTAAAAATTCTCAGAAAATCGCTATTTTGCATAAGACGATCATATATTAAACGCGAATAAGGCGATAAGATTCTCTTTTAGAAAGCAATCGACCGTACAACTTTTTTGCATTAGGAGGTATGTCGCAGTATTATATAATAAAAGTTCCACGCCCATAAATTTTCCTATATTTTATCAACGCGTAGTCTCGTATATAAATCCGCTTACACAACCGTGTCGCGCGCAACCTTCTGTTTGAAAAACGCGACCACAACCGGTTGAGATTTTGCGGCCTCTTGAAAACATTCTCTCCGGGTGTTAATTCTGCTGGTCGTGGAAAAAGCGCGCAAAACTTTTGGCAAGTAGACCGAGATGCAATCCGCATACATGGTTACGCGACGTTAATTCATTGTTATATCATGGCGTCGAAGTTTGGAACGTTTGTCGAGCAAGACAATCATTTCAATAAAAACATTCTTTCTTTCGTGACAAATCGAAATTTTTATTTCAAATAATTAGTATTTTGTCATATTTCTATTGACATGTACACGAAGGGAAATGTTTGTTTTGATATGAGAAATATGTAATATATCGATTTCATAAGAATAAGTATATAATGTGATAAAGAAGTAACTGGTTTTTACATTATTACTTGATAAAGATAGTGGGTTTTACATATTGTTACTTGAAACAAAATATTTCGACGATGAAACGCTCCAAACTTCAACATTTAATTTTTGCGCAATAAAGATCATGAGAATCAGGTCGGAGTGTCATGCGGTGTGAAATTGTCGATCGTAGAGAAAAAATCTTCTACCTGACGTGGATACAAGCCGTTTGTCGATCAGGTATTAATTTGCAGCAGAAAAAAAAAATGTCTTTTTTATTGTCAAGAGATCGCGAGAGAGAAGAAAAAAAATTATTTTACGAAGAATCTGTTTTAAACTGATAAATAAAACGTACGTAAATATATATATAAAACTTTGTGTTCTACGAAAAGTAGTTAAGCAAAAATAATAGGAAATAATATTAGAGAAGAAGTTCGTGTTTATCGTATTCTAGTCACAGCTTAGAAGCGCTGAATATGCACAATTGCATACAAACGTGAACCTAAACCTAAAACATAATACAACACTCGGGGGAGAGATTAGCTTTCTGATATTTTTCTCCCTCGGCACGTAAGACCGCGGAAAATAAGTTTTCCAGACGTTCGCGCAGTCGTGCCGGCGGCAAAAGTTTCTCGGGACAAAAAGTCGTCTTCGCTCTAGTCCGGAGCGGACGCGGTTACGAGAAAGTTTACGCGGAAAACGTGTAGGAAATTTCCTGTATAACGGGCCGGGCGGAAAGGAAACTCGTTGAAATAGGTCAAAGCGGATTCAGCATGAAACCCACCTGTTGCCCGCCCATCTTTTGTATATCTATATAGCCGCGGCCTCGCGCTGCAAACGATGGAGGAGGTAAACGGTCGGAACGTGCAAGTGCGCCTAAACCCGAGCTTTGGATTGCCATCGATCGAACTCTTTTACTACACGGAGGAAGACGAGCGGGCTTCGTCTCGTCATTTGCTGTCGCATAGACGCATGCCCGAGGTGAAAAACGCGACTCGGAATTCGCAAACAAAGGCAGCTTTTTACATCGCGACATAAGGAAAATCGCTTCCGTCAACGTTGATTACTCGTGGAGAATTTGCTTAAAATGTGAAAGGAATATCTGTATTTCGTTTGATAATATTAAAAACTTTATTAAAGAACTTGAATGTTTTTCCTTGCCGTTAGAACCGGTTGCGTAACATAGACGTTTATAGAGTCGACTATGCGAGTCGATCTATGGAGATCAGCGGGCGAGCGAAATATCTGAGTGAACGTATCGCGAAGACGGAAGCGAAAACACCATTAAAGATGTTGCGTGTCGATAGACACGCCGTTCGAAATGTAAAATGATCAATTGACGTATTGCGAGCGAGAAAGTTTTGTGGCGAGCTGCAAAAACGGAGAAAGTTAGGATTACAATCTTTCAGCTAAGTGTCAATATATATTGCATATATTGCGCATCCGTTTGTTTGTCGATCGTCCGCACACACGTCGTGTTATTTACATCTAATTATCGAATAACTCTTTTACCTTCTCCCGTATACTTTGTATGTCGGCAAGTCGCGACAACGCGATCGACGTCTCTCACGTGGATCTTCTACGAGGCTTTATCGATCGCGTCGATCGTATCGTCCGCGCCCTATCGCGCCGAGATCGCGCATCTTCGAGCACCGACAGGAAGAATGGATAGAGACAGCGGTGTAGTTTAGTACCTCTCCGGCTTGTCGCTGGCGGGTAATTAAATCACGGCGCACGAGAGGAAGAAGGCGGCCCCGCGGCTTAACGACGTCGGCTTCTCAGATCCCGTCGCGCAACGACGACGCTGATGTTCCTATGCTTGACGTACGTTCCTGTCACGCGCCGCTTATGTATCCGAACACCACGTGTGGGTGTGACAATCTGTTTCGGCTTGATCATGCGTAACGCGTGCTTGAATGGGTCAATAGAGCGAGTCCGTGAAAAATATGTTTAACATATATTGATTGATGAGAACTTATCGAATCCTAACGTGTGCTGCATGTGGTGCATTCGAGCATTTGTATTTCACTGTGCCATTTCACACAACCATTGTTCTTTATTGAATTACTATTGTTTTAGAAAAAACAATGATAGATTTTAAATAAGCTACGAGCTTAACTGTAATTCATTAACTGCGATATTGTATTTGTCATAAGACAATACTTCTTCTTCGAACTATTTCACATTATTATGTTATGAATTAACAATGAAATAATAAAAACGAACAAGAACTATACGCGTTTTTGGACGGTAATCGCGAAAACATTGTTTTTTTCCTTGAGCGCTCCGCCGAAATCGCAAAGAGCAACGAAGCGTGCAGAAGCGAAGCAGATCCCCACAGTAATTAGCGATAATTAACAACGGTGGCTTGGCCGATACGACGATTTTAATTACCTTCGCGAAAGGCAGAGATTGCGTTTCCTTTCTTTCCTGGATGACCCTGCGCCGCTGCTACCGATACGGTAACGAGGAATTAAGAAACCGGCGCGGCTCGACTTGATCTCTCAAGTATGCAATGACTTTCGACGTATGGCGATCGAAGCCTCTCATTAATGGCGGCTCAGGTAATTTGCGTGGATGATTTCGATGCGCTTCGTTCTACTTCGGTCCGCGTCTCGTCGATACATATGCGCGTTCGCAAACGGGATTTCTGACGCCCACGCTGACACGCGCGATGTGACGCGCGATGACCGATCATTAGTTCACATCCATCCGACAGCCTACACACGATCTCATTCGAATCACGATCGGTCGATCTACGTGAAGTTCGCGATAACATTTCGCACAACACGGTCGAAATATTTGTGAAAAATCACATGACACGTCGTTTATCTTCCGCGTCAAAACTGTTAAGATTTAAATTAAATTAAAAGAATACACAAAATACAAAGATTTTCGTATTGAAAGATATTTAGTTTTTTGTATAGTTTTAATTTTTTCTTTCGTCTTTACTACTCTCGCTTTGTTCTACCAGAGCAACGATGTTAAACGATGTGGTTTACCTGCGATATCGTAGTAAGAAAGATAAGGCGAGTTGGGGGGGAGGTGAAATTCACGGCACGGGAGGCGTGATAAAGAAATGCATTTTTCAGCGCAGCAGTGATGTGCCGAGCGGGAGTTTCGCGGTCGAGCCATTTGTCGAAAGAACGATTCTTCAACGGAACAAGAAATTCTCGCGGATTACCGGACGTCGACGTTCCATCACCGGCGGCTATGCGATGATAAATCACCTCTTTGTAGCTAACTCGTTCACGAAATTTCGCGCGGCAGCTCTGAGGAGACGCTTCGCCGATGGAGAGGAAGGTGATTGCACAGGGCGTACTCTTGCTCTCGGTGTATCGGGGCCGGGGACTTTAATACCGTTAGTATAACGAGAGAGGTACCGGTTATCAGCGTGCGATCGGCCAATACCGCCGGGGAATAAATGAAGAGGCGCAGATCCGAGGCGAAATCATTACAGTAACGAGACATTAAGCAGATAAGAGAGACGCCGGCCTTCGGCTCGTATCTATCGCGAGTTGAGAAAGTGTGTGTTCGTCATCGCGCACGTGTGTATGTGTGTGTATGTACATACGTGTGTGCCGCGTGCATCGCTCGTAAGGCACGAAACGTGGCGGAATGAAAGTTTCGTTATTAAAATACGGTTCCTCGCGCGGCCGAGTGGATTGCGAAATAAAATTGTTCGTTAAGATGTAACGGCCGGTCGCAGCTGACCCTCTTCGATGTGAGCTGAAAGATGCGTCTTCGACACGATCGGCCGCGAGCCACTCGTGTGTGTATCCGCGATACGCCATTAAAGTGTATTAGCATGCCGTTAGGTCTACGTTGCGCGCTGCGCAATTGCACTTAATGGTTTAGAGAGCGACAGGAATCGAACGGCGTGAAGGAAGTCGTTGATTCTACATACTACAGAGGCTAACGGCTGTGCTCTTCTGTAGATAATGCGCGCAGATATTATACAAGGCGAAGTAAACTCTGTGATTAGCGAGGGCAATTATCGTTTTGCTACTCATCGTGACTTGTAAATCATTTTATCACACGCTGTTATTAGCACTCGATATTAATGCAATCAAACGTCTCGTATATTAATTATCGGCCGATCGTAAAGCGCAATAGAATGAGTTGAATATTTACTAGACACATACTACTTACAGAAATGCAATGTGTATCGATGAGGATTTCAATGTGTATCGCTCTCGCAGTTTCATTCATAAGATATTAATAGCGCGCGGTTTGAACAATCTAACGAGAATTAATATTCCGATACTTGTATCAAATGTTGTGATTCATTATTATCCCTTTCAACATCATATTTTATCTCACTATCCGATAATGATCTTGTCATTACTCACAGACTATTTTTCATCTCGGATTCCTTCTTTCATACACGGAAACACTGACGGGAACAATGGGAACGTTTACCGATAGTCAACGTCAGTCTGCGAGATTTTCTAACCGGAGACACTCGTGTGTGTGTGTCGAAAGTTTATCATCGATTTACAGAGGTATTTTAAGAGAGCGGTGAGTTAGCCGTGGAGAAAAGAGGGAAAGGGTCAGGGCAGGTGATCTTGTTTGCTAATGGCGTACTCGTGTTCGAATGTAGTTGCCCCGCTATGTCCATACGTCTTCTGATTAAAGAGACCGCGTATCTCGTCGGAGCCGCGCGCTTAATGTATTCACACGACCGTGTAAAAGTTAAGAGTCGCCCAGGCGGGTGCACGATAGACCGCACGAAACCCTTTTTCCTTTCGTCGACTTGGCGCACGTATCGATCCGGTGGCTTGCGTTCACTCGCACAGAGACCCGTTGTCTCGCTTTTCGCGTAATTGCGATCTATGTTGCGGCCGACGAAAGCGCGCGCGCGTCCGCGCGCTTTCATTAAGATTGTGGCGCTCCGGCACGTAATTGGCGGCGATCACGACGAAGAATAATTAATTCGTTCATGCGCGAAGCGCATACTAACGTCCAGGTCTCTTCATTGTCAGTTAATACGTGCACTTAGGGCGAGGGAAACCAACGCGCTTCCCTCGTAGAGAAGGTGAAGCCTTACGTATAATGAAGTATCGTTGTCATCTACCGACGAGTTGGCGGAATATCGACGGCGAAGATAACGATTTTCGCGCAAGTTACATATAACTGATAAGAAATATTAATTTCCTCTTTCCTGAATCTCATATTATGAAATCAACAAATAATTCATCAGAGAATAATTCAATTTCTCAGCCAGTTGTGTCTGTAATGTTGTACGCACCTTGGTCTTTGGCCGATTACGCGGCACTCGAATGCACATCGAGTACGCGCAACGAACCCCATACGAATGTACATACGAAACGTACGCACACGGACGCACATGTGCGATGCATAAGGCGATTGCGAGCGGCGGCCTCCGGATCACACCTCAGGCTACAACGACCCCGGAGGCTGCTTTGGCTGCGGAATGAGTGTCGTGGCCACGTTCGAGCCGCGTAATTGTGGAGGACAGGCAGAATTTCTCGCCTCGCTAACAAAGACGCGAAGAAACCTGCACTCGAGCGAGCGCGTTCGACAAAGCGGGCCCCGTGAAATAAAGGAGACCACGTCTGCCGTCTCCTTTTCTCCCCTTGTCTTTTTCCCACTCTTGCACTCTCCCTGTGCGCGTACCTATCGAGAGAGCATAAAAAGAAGGAGAGATGCGGAAAGAAAGAGAGAGAGAGAGAGAGAGAGAGAGAGAGAGAGAGAGAGAGTGAGAGAAAAAGAGAGGGGGAGGGCTCGATGGTTTCATAGGTGTGTTGCTGCATCGAGAAGCATGAAAAGAGGCCCCGTTCCGTCTCCGCTTCGGCAGCGTTGTGCGTGACATCAATGGACCGATGCCCGCGCGAGAGGAAATGTCCCGCTAACCAATGTTGACAAGCATTGCGACCGAACATTGCAAGGAAAGCGGCCGACCGTGGTTCGCGGGTTGAGCGAGAGCGAGATGGCGACAAGGAAGCGAGAAGAGAGACCGCGGAGTGTGACATTACCGGTCCGTAGGAAGAGTATTGTTTTTCTCAGACACCGTTCACGCCGCGAGAAGTGAGTTCCTCTTCACCATCGCTCGAAGATCTGCGGCGATGGGCACGTCGAGAAACGAGGGCCGCTCCTCGTGGTCTTGTTGTCGTGTCGCTCGGGATGGATGGCGTTATCGTGTTACGCCTCAAGCGTCTCAGACGGGCCGGGCGAGACGAATTGTGAAGCCGCGATCGCGTTCAATCTTGACGATTCACGTACAATCGTAATTCAGAACGGAAGAAGAGGAAAAAAATTCAAGCTGCGCGCAAAAGCACTTCAAGAGCGCGCTCTTGTGTCAAACGTCATACTACGTTTGTTGTTTACCGGCTGAATCGTGAGATCGCGCTTGATTAGCCGGAGCGGATTTCTCTTGAGCGAAGAGATTCCGCACAATCCCTTTTCATCGGAGATGCTCTCGCGCAGATGACTTCGCGAAAAAGAACGAGCGATGAAAACGAGGCGATGGTGTCGTAGGAGGAGAAAAGAAGGTGCGTCCCGACGACGTGATAGGCGTTCGATCTTGCAAACCGTCCTTCAGCGCGAAGCCGCAACCACGGAATCGCTTCGCCAAGATCGTCCTACTCCGATGACCAATCGCTTTGACGCCTTCTGACGGAGGGGACCCATTTGTCTCACATTTCCCTCGCCCGCTTACCCGTGTGCGTGCGAGTCCATGCAACTTTCCGTTCCCTCTCTCTCTCTCCGACCTTGCGGAGATCTTGTTAACATGGTTAATTATTATTCGGACCGCACGGTCCCGAGAAATAATTATGCCAAATGAACACGTCAATCAATCCACGGCGATATGGAGCAATCCGGGTTGTTATTAAATTGACGCCGGTTTTGTAATTATAAAATATTTCTGACGTATCCTAATTACGTACTTTATTCTGTAATTCGTTCAAGTGGAAACACATCGTGTATATTATATTATTGTTGGATAATCAAAATGTAACTTAAAACTAATCTCTTTTTTGTGTACGTAATATTCGAAAGCACAGAAATTTGGTTAATGTTTTGTCAATCAAAAAAACTTGCGAGAGAGAGAGAGACTCAAGAAATCTCTGCCAATTTCTCTCTGTGCATAACTCTTGCATAGCTTTTATAGAACTAGCAAACTGACACGAATCTTCAGTATCAAACACGCTTTTGCTAGTTCTCGATCTTAGATTGGTCGTTATTAAAAGTTTTGCACGACGTGCAACTTTGGCGACGGACGGCACGTTTTTCTGTCTGCAATTTTATACAAACGCAGACCGGCGAACTTCTCAAAGAGACTGTTCCGGCAGTCCCGAGTTGAGACGAATCGCGTCGTCGGAAAGTCATTAGCAGACTCGAAATGTTCGACAGACGCGCGCGCATCCTGCGAAAAGATTCGTCTGGAAATGTGAGCTCTGATATATAAGTTTACGGACTTTCGCGATTCGGTCGAATTTCCTCGTCCGTTTCTCGCACGTTCGAATACAGAAATTCTCGAGCGAACCTCTCAAGATTAAACAAACATAGACAAATCGCGAAAGTGGTAACTTTCGTGCAGACAGATGCTTGTTTCTCTGTTACTTCTTGCTGTGCAATTATTTCTACTTTGCCTGTTTATATTAAACATGCGAACACGCGCGTAACGTCTCACGTAAGTATGTGTGTTATTAATATCACGTATGCAAGTTATTAATAAAAATTAACAAAATTTGATACAATCATTAACCAAGCTAAAACTAGATATACACGACTCTTAGATATTCTTCTTACCAATTAAGATTTAATAAACGACTAAAATAAAATTAAAAAAAAAAAAAAAAAAAAAAACAACAAATTATGAGGTTAAATCACGCGATGTATCTCATCTATTAACTTTTTGTATATTCGCGCACATTTCACGTGCCTTCTCTTCTTGTACATGACACACGTCTCTTTTGTATGTTCATCTTAATACGCAGCTTGGCGGAGCAATCAAGTCGGTGATATGCCGGGCGCTTTCCGAGACGATCGACGGGGCACGGGGAGGGATAAGATTCCGAAGGAGGAGAGGGTCGGGTAGGTGTTATCGGTGGATAGGTAGTCAGCTCGCGGTACGTATATATTCATGCGCCTCTGAATAACTTCGAAGCGATGATATCGAAGCTACAAATTACCAGGAGGCCAACCACGAAATCCGCGATGGAAGCCCTCTTCTTTCTTCGCGGTTCCTCCTTCGCCCCGGCATATAACTACTTTTTCTTTCTCTTCTTTACCATCTTATCCTTTCCTTTGGTCCACCTCTCGCGAACGCTTCTTGCTGCTCTCATTGCCGCGGGATCGTTTCTTCCTCCTTCTTCCTGTTTACGGCCTCTCGTGATTCTTTCCTGGAGAGTCTCTGCATCGGATCATCAGAGGTCCATCCACCGAAATTATAATAACAATAATGATAAAAGCAGGAACAACGTGCTGTGTC
Organism: Pseudomyrmex gracilis; assembly: GCF_002006095.1. Lineage (NCBI taxonomy): Eukaryota > Metazoa > Arthropoda > Insecta > Hymenoptera > Formicidae > Pseudomyrmex > Pseudomyrmex gracilis. The sequence goes on from NW_018020755.1 coordinate 16,467, forward strand.
CGCGGGAATATAGATGGGGAAGACCGTTCGAAAAGATGAGAAACAAGATGAAAAATAGAGAGAGAGAAGATAAGAAAGAGAGAGAGAGAAAGAGAAAGAGAGAGAATTCTCCACCTGCCGCCCGGGAGCTGTCGTTGTTTTTTTATCTCTTACCTCTAGCTTATCTTACCGTGCCACTTTTCGCTGAATCGTCAGCCATCGATATTTCTATGATTGGAAAAGAATATCCATTTTTGAAGAAGTGCATAGTATCAAGTAATGAATATTTACTAATTTATAGTAAACACTTTTAATTATTTCGAATAGGAATTCATCAATATATATCGTTTGAACAAAATGGGAGCACTGGCTAATTATTTCTGAAGATTTATTTCTGTTTCTACGTTTTTGATAAAATCCTATCTCGATACAATTATTTACTGTTTATACTTTTTATCAAAATAAACTTCTATATATATTGTAATTGTTCGTGTATTAGCAAGTTAAGACCGTTCCGAGCGCGTGGTGGGTATTTTTGACGCCGATGCGCATCGAGACTTAAGAGGATCATTGGCGTCGAGTAGGCGACGCAACGTCAAGGAAGAATAAGCAGCCGCGGGCAGGATGGGACTCGCTTTTTGATGTACAAGTGCGCGCAAGAAACCCGCGGTCCACCTAATAATTAATGCGGAGGCGTTTGAAATATGCCACACCTATCGGAACTCAATCAACGCTCTACTAAAGGTAAGCAGGGGCTTTTGTAGGAAGCGAACGGAAGGAGAAACGGCTTATCTTCGAGAGACTCGAGTCATCCTAATCAATAGCGTTGGTGGACGCAATGATGGTGCGCGTCGTCCTCTTCAAGGCGTTTTCCATTTCCTTCTTGCTTCTCGTCTTGTCTGTGATATCTACATCAACTTGTGTATCTCCTTTCTCTACGATGTGCATTAATTAAAATACCTGACCGTTTAATGATCTTTGCGCTTGCTACCTACATGATGCTTGTTTCTGTGCGATCGCTTCCCCCGCGAGAAATTGACGATATTGTTTTTTTTCCCGAGTGATTTACACACTCGCATGTGTTATGATCGCCGCCTATCTTATCGGGGACGAATCAATTTGCACGCGTAACAGAACAGTGACGCGAGCGCCCGCCGGGCTTATCAATCGCGATTGAACATGACTGGGCCTTACCAAGGCCTGGCGCGCTGTACTAGCGGTAGTCTTTTTATGCATGTCGTGCTTTTCTTGCTCGAATAGATGTGGTTAAGTGTGCCAAGCACTTCCTGCGCTAGAAGAGTTCAAGGTTCTTGCAATTTCCTTCGCGGAGAACGTACAAAGTAGAGTGAAAAGAAAGGATTCTCTAACAATATTAATAATGAATGATCGTTAAATTAAAAAATTATATTTAAAAAATAACCGATTTAATTTTCAAAAGTGTGATTTTATTTACGCACGTGTGTGTGTCGCTCAATATAAAAATGGTTACAGAGATGTTTCGGAGAAAAAAAGAATTGTTCGTCTCCGGACACAAATTATTTGGTCCTGAAAACTATTACTCCTGTATCATTGGACAAAAAGAAGCAGAAGAGACGATATCTACAATATAAAGAAGAGAAGAAACGAAGAAGAGCGGATTCTCGTCGGAGAGTCGGTTTATCTCGCGGTCTCGTTAAATTCCCGCACGGCAAAAGGTATCGAAGAAACCTATTCAGAAGGAGAGAGAGAGAGAAAGAGCGCGCGCAGAGAGAAATCTTTCCTTCAAAAATCCTGTCTGCTCCTATGCGTTATACGTCTGTTCTTCACAACAAACAAATTATCTGTCATACGTCGGGACACGCGGAAATCGTTGCGATGGGTTTTCTCCCTTTCTGGATCTGTCGGCGCGATTCGCCGGCAAGATTTGAGAAGATTGCGAGAACGACGAAACAAGAAGGAGACGAGGAGGGGAGAGCGGCTGGCAACATGGCAGGCAAAAAACGGCAAAGCCGATTGTGATTTAATGGGCAATTTCGCTTAAGTCGCATGAAAACGATAGTTTGCAAAACATCGCTAACTTTGTGGATTATATGTGTCAAGCGATTATACGTGACAAGCAAATGTGTGTAGTGTGGCGTAGCAATTATTACATAATATATATTTCGTAATACAGTCATTCATTTTATTTCATGCACATGAACACATTGACACATCTATTATAAAATTATTAAGTGCCATTATATAAATGTTTTTCTCTTTCTCATACTCTAATAATTATAATTGATATTATTGATAATTACACGCGTTACATGTTTTATTTTATATAATATCGTGTAAATCTTTATAAACAAATGTAAATTAATTCATATTTTGCAAAAATAGATGATAGGAAAAAATCAGAAATGTCAATTGTTTACTTAGCGCCGAGAGACAGAAAAGAAAGGATCGGAGTCACGGCAACGCGCAATTTAGGGAGGCACCGACGGCGTGTTGCCTCTGTCGCCGACGCGTCATTGTCATTTGTCATTGTCTCTTATGTTAATGTTCACCGACGCCAGCCCGATGGTGGGGGTTTACTAATAGCGGTAATTAGCGCATGGAACCGGGCGCTCGATATACATCACCTTCAAGCTACGCCGAAGAGGAGCATCTCTGAGCTCTCTCCTTTACTTTCCGCTACCTCTCTCTTTTCTCACCGTCTTTCTGTTCTGTCTACCCGTTCGCGCGATGATTTCGCACACGTTGGCGAATCATCGCTAGATCATTACGCGCGGCGGCACTCGCACACGCTTGATCCGTCTACAGAGTTGTTGCTGGTCATCGTCTGCAATCGATATCGCCTCTCGAGATGACAGTCGAGAAAAGAACGCGGTCTCTCCTTTTCTCTCTCCCTTCTTACGGCTGGATTGGGGAGACGCAGGAGCGACTAATTATTCTTACAATTTAGCCTGTCTTATTACTCGCGCGGTATTTACGCAGTCACGACGTTACGCCGATTCATGATTGCTCGGCGCGCGCGGATCCTTGCGAGAATGTTTCTTCCTCATCGTCGTCGTCGCGTCGTCGCCATCGCGCTGGTGATTAATATACGCGAGAGAGCGAACGAACAAACGCGCGTATGGCGTACGCGAAACTCGTTTAACGAGCTCGATTTTGCCTGGCGCGCTAATTCGTTTTTGCATCTCCATTCCGTTCTCTCGCCGTTAATCATTTTTCCGCTCGGGTAACGCGCCACGACGGGAAGAAAGTCGAATTCGATTAATATTTTTTTCTCCTCCCCTCTACGCACACAACTCGAGTTCATTCTCTACGTTCGAAGTAGACGGCGACGGACGTTGCAGATGCACATCCGCGATAGGAGAATCGATGCTCGAAAAACGTCGTTTCGATTTTTATGCTCGATACCGGGAAAATAGTCGGACGGGGGAGTGTAAACGAATTCTCTTTTTTCTTTTCCCGTTACTTCAAATTGAAAATCATCCCTCCCAGAGTGTTCTTGTGCGGTGCTAAAAACTATGTCAAACTCCGCGCCTTGTGCCGATGAAACTTGTATCAATTCCATTCCGCTGTTTTTTTATTTCAACTGTACCACGATTTTTAATAAACCGTGTTTGTTATATATAGGTATTCGTTGTTAATATACTTCTTTCTGAAGCGCATTCTCTTCCTTTGAGAAGAAGTTTAATAAAGCGCACGCTGCTATTATTTCATGTTCCGAAACTGGACCGCATGAAAACTTTTTCAGGTCTATCGACGAATCATCGTTGGTTCATTAGATTGCCCAGCTGCTTGAGATTACTATTGTCGCGATTATTGCTGGTCATCGTTTGCAATCGATGCCTCGAAAACAGTATGGGGGCCTATATTCTCGACGTTGTGCGCCGCTCGCACAACGTTCGCGCGTCATTTTATATTCGCGCTCGATACGAAAGCCTCGACGGATTCGCCGTATTCGCATTCAGACTGTAATTAAATTATTTCCCCCGTGACGGATTGCCCGAACTGCGTGTGGTATATGCGTCTGTCTGTGAACACGCGAGTGTCACAAAAGATCCTTTCAGCTCTGTTTAATAATGATTTTCTCATTAAGCGAAAAGTGTGGCTCGAATTACAGAGTCGAGTAAACGCAACAAATATTTTTATCTTTCTTCTCAATGAACGTTAATTCGCAATATCTCTCACATTTTTTAAATTGCATTTTAAAATGAAAAGTGTAACATCGCGTTTCTTTGTGCTAAAACTTTTATCATTTTTTTCCACACAATGACGCTCTCGGCGAAAATGGAATTGTTGCAAATTAATCTTGTCCCAATACGATCGCGTTTATTTCGCTCATGAGACTACTTTTTTTTGTAACATATGTTTTTCAAAAGTTCAATACTTTATTGAAAGCTCGTTTGCATTCCGTGCAATTAAGTCTGCGTGAAATCCGCAGTCGCCGATTGTTTCTCGTATTTTAATTCCAGCTCCAGAAGCGGTTTGTATTATTGCAGAAGCAAATGAATCGTCGCAAAGACGAGAAACGCTTACTCTCGGAGCAGAAAACAAGCATGCTCGTGTAGAGTATACGCTCATTATCAATTACGGAATTCTTTCATCGCACGCAAGGGAATCCTCGCGTTCTCTAAATACGGTGCGATAATCGCGCTGCTCCACAGGCAGCGCTAATTATCATTATGTCGTTTTATTTGCAGTACGAATACGAAAAGGGAAATAGAAACAGACACACACGCACACACGCACATGTTTCCACTACAGAGATTCCCGCAGGCATATCTCGCATATTCATCCGCGTTCATTTTGCCACCGAGTTTACACCTGCCGGGCAACAACGCTTTTGTTTCGATGTAACGCATGTCTTTTTTTGCATGTTTGTTTTTTTCTCAAACAATTCTCTGCCCGCAATCGCGTTCGTATGCAATTGTCGTTGCTTCTTGTTGCGGCTAATGTATTTTATTTTCTGATCCCTTGATTTCCTCTCGCCGTGTCGGGTTAGATTTTAACATTGCATCAAGCGCGTCTTTTTTTATCTTCGTGGGATCGAAGTTTAACTGTGTTTTATTTTTTCTTAATAGTGATACTCTCGCGATGCTCTTTGAATTCTCTATCATAATAATATCAGAAAAAATTTCAAAACTGTTTTGTCTTGTGACGGGTCGTTTTTTTTCACTTTTGCTGAACAAATCGGTCGGATCGTTGACCCATTTGTTTGGACTGTCGATGTAAAACACCTTATTCGGCGTAGCGGTACTCTTGTTTGATAGCAATAGCGAGGAAACGAACGAATCAGGATTTACGAGGCAGTCACGTTTTATCGTTTCACAGGAACTTCTTCTCACATCTTTCTCTCTTTCGCAGGACGATGTCGCAAAAAATGTTGAGTTTCGCGAACGGCCGGATGCCCGCGCGAGAGGAGGTCACTGATAATATGTATGTGCGCGCGAAGTATACACTGGCAAACAGGGTCGGAGCGCAATTATCGTCCGAAAGAAGAGAGCCGGCAGTAAAGTTTTCCCGAGCCTCCCTTTACGTTTATAACAACCGGCGCGCACAACGGGGATGATGCCCGGTATCGGCTTCCTCGCGTTCGTAAGTGGCGATTTTCGATCATTACAAACGGTCTAAGTAGATCTCGAAGGGACGATTTCGACGGTTGAGAATGTTACACATAACAAACATCGAGGATGATTCTGTCTTTTTTATCGACGATGCACGCGGGTCGTTTAGAGTTTAAACCAATCGGTCGGGATCGTAAAACAGTTGGTAAAAAAACGCGAAAAAGAAAAGAAGAGAAAGAGAAAGAGAAAGAGAAAGAGAAAGAGAAAGAGAAAATAAAAAGAGAGAGAGAAGAAGAGAGAAATGATAATAGCCATTCAGCGCCGCAGGAGATACAATTGCGATCTTATATTTTACGTGCGGCGGGGGTGCCGCTTCTAATCGTTTTTACTTTATCTGAACGTGATATCGGACGAAATTGCAGCGCGATAAATTCACCAAAGTAAGTTTTCGAGTGGCTCGAAGATCTCATTAACGAATAATATAAGAGCCATTTTTGTCCGCGTCGATAAGATCAACGATTAAACAGTTTTGATCCAACGCGATGGAATAATCGCGAGCGCGATACGGGCGGCGCGAGTGGTGCGGGCTCCGCCGCGCGAGTTATGCAAATGGAGAAAATAGCGGAGACCGGCAAAGAATGCGTGGGCACGCGGAGACGCGCATTGACAAATAAACGAATAAGAACGTCGCGTCGTAACATACGATCTTTATCCGCGTACATTTAACGTCGTAATCTCATAGTCATCCCATCTCTCTCGTCGCACACGTCATCGTTGAGCCGCGTATACGCATAATTTTTTTGTTATTAATTTTTTTTTATTACTTCTCTCGTCCGACAACGGATTTTGTTTCCGACAAATTAATTCAGTTTGCGTGGGTGACATTCCGTCATTTATATATCGATCCTTCGGAAATTGAAATATCAACCGACATGTTACACCTGATGACTTTATTATACCGCAACTTCTTTATTAGGAAATAGCTAAGTTTTCAAGTATCCTCGAGATGACGTGCTATGTAAATTCGTGGCAGGTGTGTAATAAGCCGTATAGTAATAAGAAAACTTCTCTCCGACGATATCTCGTGGCGAGAGCGGAGAGCCGCGAAGCGTTCTTTCAAAACGGCGATGTCGGCGATGTAATCGCGCGCGTAAGAAACATTTTCCGATATTTTTACGACGCGCGCGCATTAACGGCGACTGGTTTATTCATTGTGTGAAGAAAAAAGATAAAGCATATCGCGCAACAAGAGAAGAGCCTTTAGAAGCTCATTGTCGTGTGTGTGAGTGTCGGATGATGAAAACTCAATGTCGATCGCGGCATTTTCTTCCGCGGGAAGACGACGGGCGGGAAAAAGAAGAAACGCACACACTCCGCACCTCTGAGCCGGTCGTTAAGTAAGATGGTTACATTGAGAGATGGCCAGTGTAAATTGCGACGGCACGTACGTATATGTCGTGCAGCCGTGTAACGATACATCAACGTCAGCAAATTGTGATAAATAAAGCACAATTGAAGGCGAGAGGACGGACGGAACGGACAGTCAGACGCGCTGAGCGGCCTGGAAGAGGTGGATTTACTTTTCAGCAGATGCTCAAAGCCTTCGTTTGCGCGCGAAATCCTTATCTCGCCGTACACACAGGCCGCACCGATGCACGCGCTAACGACAGCCGTAATGAGTTGCTATTAATTAACGAGGCTCATTGGCGTAACGCGCATAATACGAATCATCGGATATAATAGACGTGGCGCGGCAGCGGCGACGGGCGCAATATCGCCGGAGGACACCGAGAGCTGCAACTGCCGCAGGATGTTGTCACTCTTTACCCGTTTGATTCAAGAATGGTGCATTCAGCATAATGAGCAAAAGCTAATCTGTCGTAGAAACAAATACATCCGGAAAGTTTGAAGATTAATAATCGTAAAGTAACAGAGAAAAGGAAATATAAAAAGAAAAATGTATCCATGGAGATATTTTCATTTTATTAATTAACATTAATAACAAAAAACTCTTTCTTATAACTTTTTCTAAAGAGTCAGCGCGCGCATCTAAAATATTTATATCACATCTAATTACTTGATATTTATAACACATCAGTTGTAGCGTAAAGATTTAATTTATAATATATCTAATTGCTTGATTGATATGATGATGGAAGGAACACGATGGATTGTTATGTTGCGATGCGTCAGGTTGGAGAGCTTCTGTCGTACACTTCGGCAAATGTCAAAGAATCGTCACAATTAGTATTTCCCAGTAGACCGCAATCTATCGTCAGTCCGTTAAACTCGCTGCGAGCTGTCATTAAATTATTACGTGCGGCGAGTTAGCCGTAGGATGAAAAAAAAAACGCGCGATTATGAGAATTATTCGGTTGTATATCGTTATTAGAATTGAAGGAGCGGGAACGCTTCATGTATTACCTTATGGTACGATAGTGGGCCTGGCGAGAGCCGCTCGTTATCGTAATTGGATAATGTCCGTACTAGACTCGCTTTTCCTCGTCGAAAATGGCGTCGCCATCGTAACGGTAAACATGTCCCACATGCAACTGTAAGATATAAATACGGGCCCTTAACCTTCGTCGATTTTTTCTAATATTCTTCCATATTTTGTTCTCGACTCACAGGAAGGATGAAGAAGTTTTTGAAAAGGTTTCCGAAATAACGCGAAGAGAAACAAAGAAAAGAAGATCAAGCACAAAAGGTAAAAGAAAGACGGAAAGAGGGAAAAGGCCGCGCTGTGCTGCGTTTCGGCCGCATCGCAAGCATTACCATGGGCACTATAGAAGCAATCAGCGAGCGATGGAGAATGGTGGAGAAGAATCGTCGACGCTATCTATATAATATATCGTGGATTAATTAATCGTTTAATGAAACAGTAGTTAGCCGTGATGATTGTGATATTTTATTATTATCCCTCGGCGAGGAAGATGGACTCAGCAAGAGAATCCCGAGGATCGACGAACGGACGACCTTAGGAGGACGCATGAACGACGGCTTGGAATAACCGAGAAAGGAAGAGAACGCGAAAAAAAGAGGATGTTGGGTCGATGATAAAGAAAGAGAGGGAGAGAGAAAGAGAGAAAAAAAAGAACGAAAAAAAAAAGAGAAAGTGCGACGCTCGGAGAAGGTGGACCGAGAAGCAATTTGCGAGGAAATCGTTGCTGTCTGCCAGAGCAGCGATTGTTCCCGCTTGATGTATGGAATGTTCACGAATGGTTTTCGTTATGTTATCAGGCGTGTAGTTGCGCGCGTAACGAGATTTATGCGCGCCGTTTCTCGAAATTACTTTTTCAGAATGACGAGGTCGCCGATTTCCTATTTTGCCGAAGATATTCTCGCGTAGCCGCTTTGCGGCTAATTAAGTTACGAATAACGTTACGACGATATGAAGTTTTACGAGCAAAAGTTTATTTTCTCGAAGAGATTATCATAATAAAAAAAAAAAAAAATAAATCTTTACTGACACAAATTTATTATTGCGATATATATTGTCGCACATGTATTTTACGCAACACATATATCTATAAATCCTACAGTATTTAATTTTCTATACATAAGTAAGTGTTGATATTGTATGAATAAATTACGTTTTAATTGATTCTCAGGTAAATTCTATATTTTTTCTTGTCTACAAATTCTTCGACTAATGTGCAACTTGTATTCGGATGCAAGATCGAGCTTTGATAATCTCGGACGGAAGAAAATAGAAGAAGGGAAGAAAAGACCGATTTATTACACCCGATATGGCTTTCGGTTTGGGTTCAAAAAAAAAAAAAAAAAAAAAAATTAGGCACGTTTAGCGGTTGATGAGACCTATCTAGTGCAAGAAATCGTTTCTCACTGAGTCGCAAAGTTATCGCGCTGAACGTCCCGGTGATAAATCAACGCCGTAAAGGGTCGAGCGATCACCGTGAAATAAATGCAGGCAGCCGCGACGGCAGCATTTTCCTCTTCTTGTGCACGGACGCTCTTCTGCGCACTCGCGCGTGTTAGCTTCGCGAACGTAGAAATTCCGTGCCGACGACACGGACCAGGAATTCGGTGTCGGTGGCCGACGAACTGCTCGCTCGTTATAATACACGAGAGCATTCAATGAAGCGTTTAATAATGATGATTTGGTGGCTGGGTCTTCGGTTTAAGTTCCATCTTCTTTTAACTTCTTTTCACTCTACTTCCTCTCTTTTTTCTTCTCCTCCTCCTCTTGTCTTCGCGGCCAAATATCGCCTTCGTTTTCTTTCATTGTCTCTTCCCTTCTCGCCGCTTCTAACTTGCTGCTTCGTTTTGGGGAGTGGGGAGGTAGGGGGAATATGTACTTCTTGTACAACAGGTGATTAATCGCTTAAAAAACTAAACTCTACCGCGTACCACGAGAGATCGGGACCTTCTCTTCGAGTTTGCTTCTCTGGTTTCTTCTTTCGCTCTTTCGTCTTCGCCTTTTCTCGGTAGCCATTGTGGTCATCTTCTTTCGTTATGCCATTTTTAATCAGCCGCTGCTGCTGGTGCTGCTGCCTTGGCCAACGCGTCATTAAGTTCGCGAGAAGAGAGAAAGGAAGGGTCTTACGGTTCTCATCAGCCAGTCATAGCGGCACACGTAGAATCAAGTGAGATAAATCAATCAATATCGCTTCTCGCGTCACGCTGTAAAGGATACAAATACAACGTGTACGCGTACACAGCGGTGATTTCATTACGACACCGAATTCCACAACCAACTTTTTTCTCCCGCTTCACGGTAACTCTTTGTATCGATTCTGAATACAAAATTGGACAATAAAAATGACAGAATCGATATTTACTTAAAAACGATTAAACTCGATTTAATGTTTTGTAGGAAATAAGAAAATATTCACGACTTTATAAAAAAAAACATTACTCTGATAAGAAAAATATATTTTCTTTTGTAAATTAATTTTTTTAAATTAAGGTTTTTTCAAATCTGATTCTTGACACACTAATCCGAGACAGATTATATAATTAATAGCCGCAAATAAAGCGCAATAAAGCCTCTACAATTAAAAAAACGCAAAACGCACACGTTAAGAGAACGCGAGATAACGCCGGAGGCGGTTATTTCGAACGACGCAAATGATTTTTCGGAGGATTAAGAGGACTCTTCCGCTTTTAAAGGCCGTGCAATCGAAAGCTCGCACACGCGAACGTACCATGTTCTACCCTACATACGCGTCGCGTATGGTAACTTAATATCCCGGTGCAGAGACAAATTTCCGACTATCGATACCTGTTGCTCGCCGCGGTACGAAATCTACATTCATTAGTTCGATACCGCGCGCGCGCGCGCTCGAGCAGGCGTTGCATCTCCGTCGAAAACGCCCGCTCGATCGTATACGAGCAGCTTCTCTCCTCTTCTTCATTCGTCTTCGCACACACAGACGCGGTCTAAAAGCGCGTAAACTGGCGCTGTTGCCCAGGTGATAAATGCAGGAAAGAAAAAGAATTTCGCGCGCATCTCTCGTCCGAGAGTTGATTCTCGCGCGAGCGCTTCTTTCCCCTCGGCGAAAAGAAGAGGACCGGTGCGCTTCTTCGATCGGAGCAGCGCTCTCTTTAAAAAGTGACTCCGCTCGTTCGTTATGTATTATTCATTACGTATTATTTCGGCGACTGCCAATTCATTATTGCTGCCGCGACGGAAGATTATTACTTTACGAGATAGGATAAGATCGCGCGCGACGGCAACGGCGCGTCGCGAAAAAAAGAGATTCAGAATGATCGTCGATTTGTTTATCGATCAATAAAAATGCATCGTTTCGGCGATGTACATACCGCGCAACAGTTCATATTTCACAAGGACAAACCCAACGCGCGATTCGCCGTCGCGATCGCCGGAATCCATCCTCGAGATGTATCTCGAATCGGAATACGCCAGATTGGACAAATTTCCGGCTATCGATAACCAAGCGTTTCTCGGAGCAGCGGCGAATCTACATTCGTTAACCCGAGGCGGAACGGCTGACGACGAATGAATCTCAAGACAGTCGCAATCTGCCTGGCGCGCACACCCTCCTGTGTGTACTCTTCGTCGTCACCCTTCCTCGCCTCTTTTCTCATTCGTCTTTCGTGAGAGCGCGCGACTTACACACGCAACGACCTAAAAGCGCGTAAACTGGCGCGGCTGCCGGGTGATAAATGTCGGAGAGAAGAGGATTCGCACGCCGACATCGGTCGTCCTGTCTTTCTCCCTTCTTCCTGGCTGCGAGCTCTTTCTGGAGCTGCTCGTTACCTCCTGCACGCGTACGTGTATTCGTCCGCATGGGTTATTCACGCTTGCAACACGCGCGCGTGTGTTCGCTGACGTATCGGGCAGAAATGTTGCACAAGCGTTTCTACACACACGCACACTTGTGTTGCGCTCGGGCATCCTCATCCTTCTTGAGGCTACTGACGCGCCAATAAGCGCGCGCGTTTCATTTGTAATTAGGGAGAATGTAAATCAAAGTCCTGGGCCGCGCCGCCTTCTCCTCCTTCTTGCGAGCTTCTTTCTTCTTTATCTTCTCGCTACTCGCTACTATAAATGTCTACGTTTGTTCGCACGTGTGTTAGCTTTTACCACATTCATGCCTGCGCACGCGTGAGTCGTGCGCGTCTAGCATCACGCACACCGCGATAGACGTTCGGTTGAATACAAACGGACGTTGCAAAAAGTTTGCACGTGAGTGTGTTCGCACGTGTGTGTGCGTTCACAGACAAGTTCAATGTTCTGAAGCATGCACTTAGATGCGCGTGTGTGTGTGTGTAAGACGCATTTGTGAGTGAGACGCACACACGTGACAAGCACGCAGCGGACACAGCTCGACGAGGTTCCTCGAGCTCGCGCATTAGTTAGCTGTCCGTCCGCGTCCAGGTGTCCGCACGGTTAAATGTTAATTTTGTGCTCGGGTTGGAAGTTCGCTAATTAGAAACTATCTATACGGGTGCAGAGATGTGGGATAGTGCGCTATTCAGCGAGTATGGCTCTATTTCGGACGTGCGACAGTTTCAACGAGTCCGAATCGCGAGATACATCGCAAACACGTCAATTATAACTGTATCAACTATTCATAGCAATATTATTCAATAAAACTAAATGCAAAATTTAAATGGTCGTAGAAGCCTTTATGCTGATGATATTTGTTGCGGAATAAATATACATATATCTATATATTTATGTTTCTTTTCGTGTAAATTTTACACGTGAGTTTTGAATTGAAATTTCAATTCGTAAATTCATATAGGATGCTATAATTAGGGAAGATTTCTCATATATGTGATGCAAATATCCTATATGAATTTACGAATTGAAATTTCAATTCAAAACTCACGTGTAAAATTTACACTAAAAGAAACAAATATATTTATAAAATATTCTTTAAATAATTGTTAAATATATTTAGATATATATTTAAAGAATCTATTCCGGCTCTGTAGTTTCTAAACTAATAAATATATATTCGGTCATTGGAGCCATTCACTAGGTGTTGTGCGGAAATTATACGTGTATATATGTCCATATATACGTGTTCACATGTAAATTTTTACACGTGAAATTCGAATTGAATTAACAATTCTAAAATTCATATTGGATGCTATACTTGCATCTCTTATATGAGAAATCCCAAATACCCCTCTAATTGAAATTAAATTTATATTGCGAAAAAAACTCCTCGGCCAGGAGTCGAACCTGGAATCTCCGGCTTTTTATTTAGATATATATTTATTCCGCAACAAACATCCGCAGCGTAAGCTTCTACGATTGTTTAAATTTCGCGTTTAGTTTTAAATCTCAGAAACCTAAACCTTCTTTATTAATTATTCAATAAACATCTCTCTTGGAAATTCTTACAATGTGATGCTTACTCAAAATCTGCTTGCACTTGAGATTTTTTCAAATATATCACGAGATCGTGCAATTAAGTATCGGCAAATACCACATCTCAGAATTTTATCCTCGAAACGCCAAAACGTGAGGATTCGTCTGAATCGAGGCGTTCATCACCGGCATGACGCGGTTCAAACAGAAAGAACGAAAGAGGACGATGGCGCCGTTATCGAATTAAGACTCGGCAGGGTCTCGGCAGGTCTACCTGAGAAGATCTTTTCTCTCCTCTGTCGTTGCGATTCTCTCGCCCTGTAGTATCCGTGCGAAAGTGTCACTCTCACGGCAGCGATAAACATGTGCAGGAGTCGGTCTAACAGAACAGACGAATGGAGACCATTTCTTCGCAGCGCGAAGAACGAGGACAAGAGGAATGGAAGTGAAGAGACAAAAGATGCGGATTGGCTCAAAGCAGAGAGAAGTGAAGAGAGACGAAAGACGTTTCTCGAACTCTCGGGTGCGACGCGCGCGGAGCGAACGTTCTTCTCGTGAAGCGCGCATACCTGGCCGCGGAATGTGCGTCCGCAGAAAACGAGGGGAACCAGCTATTGTCTTGTCAGCGGCGACCGTTAAATCTACCCGCGGATCTCTTCACGATCTACCCTGCCTCCGACTTGTCGGCCCCTATATACCGCCCTTGCCTATCTCGTCGATTCTACTTTCTTGTCTCTCGCGTCATTCTTGGTCGTTTTCACCGCGTCACTTTGTTACTTCGACTGAGACGATTTCTCTCGATTTCTTTTTTCCAAAATGATGATTATCGACGACGCGAAGAATAAGAAGAAAAGATTCGAAAAAGAGGAAATTTGTGATAATTTCTTTTGCGATATGCTGAACAAACTTTTATTGCCGCTCGGCAATGTAATGGTGCAAATGAAACGCAGAACGTATTTTCGTTGATGGCAGGTTTGACGATCCCGAGCGTTAGTACGCGGACGGGAAAATCTGCGACGATGACGACTATGACGTCACACACACGACACGTCCCCAGTATACGACTGTATACGCAAAGTTATTACATCGGCTTTTACGCGCGCACGAAATATAAAGACGGTCACTAACGCGGTTCGCGCGAGATATAAAGGAAATATTGAAACACAGTAGGAGAGTTTGTAACGACCGGGCATCACCGAGGGCATCCGCGTTTTATCGTCGGAGGATTAGTTCTCGTGGCTCGTAAGAACTTTAGACGCAGAGAAGTACATCAAGTTAACGTCACCATATTGGTTACAAAGTGACGCGGCGCGTTGATAAAATAAAATAGAAGAGAAGAGTAAAGCGCGGAAAACAGGTATATATATATATATATATATTTTATGAACGTGTGTCGAGAGAAGGTCAAAGGACTCGCACGTGATCTGCTACGATCTCCTCTCGTTCGCGCACAATGCATTCATCTGTCTAATGCATCTAACGCTCGCTATGGCTCGCGCTCGTTCACTTCCGGCACTAGACAATGACGACGACGACGAAGCGTCTTCTCTCTCTCTTTCCGTCGCATTTGCAAGTTACGGACGGTCAAAGTTGTATCGATCGATCGTTCGCGACCGGCGATCAGTTAGATTGACAAAGCTGGAAAGATAGAAACGTCCTGGGGAGACGAACGAAGTGCAGAACGTCGACGAGAAGACATTTAGACGATGATGGTGAGCGACGTGGACACGGACGTGAAGAACGACGAGGACTACGAGCGCGCGACTAAAACTAAAGAACCACGTTGGCGAGGAGGACATGCTTTTCTGACTTCTCTGATATGCGAATAGAAAATATTCTAGATAAAGAGTGAGAACCAATACAAAACAATCCTGCGACTTTTAATGAAGATTCGGATATCTCTTTCTCACGGAAGTATTGAAGCATCGTGTTTTTCATATAGCAAGGACAGAAAGTGTATCATATCGTGTACGTGTTTGCGCGAACGTTGCTCGACGGTCTACGGTTCGGATAAAAGCGGTGATCTCTTTCGTTAAATCTCTATCCAGCCTCTCTTTCCTTTGCTCTCTTCTGAACTCTCTTTACTTGTTACGTGTACAGCACCGCGAGCTATATTAATTTCTGCACCGAGCATTGATTAATGCCGGTGCTGCGCGATCGTGCCGACCATTCCCGAGCGACGAGGAAGCGACCAAGGGGGCAACATTCGACGGGGAGAGAGGTCGGGGAGTCGACGCGCGAGATCGCGTGACGGTCAGATATTTGTGGGACATAGTTCGTAAAATAATAGAGACACGCTGTGCCGCGATAAGTCGACGTCGTCCCGAATCGTCCAACAAATTCTGGAAATACGGCAAGAGCGAGTTTGGAGGTTTGCGTCGACTCGCGCGTCGCGAACTGGTTTCGTACGATTCGACAATTAACGTTAATTAATCGCGGCCCACGACGACCGCAACGAACCGCGCGGTGCCGCCGGTTATTTCGCGCGCGAATATTCTCTGCGTGCTTGTGGAATATTAGAGGCGCGATTATTATGGGGAACGGGAAAATAGACTGGTGCAAATATGATATCTCGCGCATAAGTTTGTTATTTAATTTATTGTCGAAGTGTATAGTTATGTCAAAATGCAAAATTATGTCAAATAAAACAATTAAATAACGAAAGCAAAATCATGCCAAATTTTTTCTAATTACTTAATAAAAATATCTTTTCGTAATTACTCGCGATAATATATTCTCTGTGTTTTATGTATGTGTGCTATTTATTTTTACTATTTTAATATCCTATCTACTGAAAAGAGTACATATTTCTCGAAAAATTTCAAGATATTGTATCCCAAATTAAATCGGCGCGTCCAGCGTAGCCGATTACACGTGGTTACACTTTCTTTCCAAAGTCGGATTTCACGCTTAGAATAAGTTAACTTTTTCCGCGCGCGGTTGTCAGAAAGTAACCCAGAGAAACGAACCGTGCCGCCGAGTGCGGAGTCGTCGGATGAGTTACGACATTTTAAGTCTGCCCGCCGCAAGTCGTGGACGCTGCACTGATGTCGGAGTGTGCCAAACTGACTTTTTGCCAGTTTTATTTCCTCCCGCCTTCTGTTCTGTTTTTTTACTTCTCCTTTTTTATTGCTTTTTACAAGCTTGCGAACTTGAGTGCGCGGAATAATCATGATATATGTATCAGGCGAAAGAAAGTTATAAAGTTATAAACTTTGCTCTCTTTATATAAATAATTATAATTTTTTATCATTTTAGAATCGTAACTTTTAATTACTTAATTTTTCAAACGATATTTAATATACTGATTGTTTCCGTAGAATCGTAAGCTATCGTAAACTAAAATAAATGAACCCTCTCTTCTTTCACGACCTTATAGGCTCAACACACTTTGAACAGCCGTGCGCCGCGTGTGCACGATCTACTTCGTAACTTCGTGATCGTGTCTGCTAGACCGAGCGCACTGGTGCTAAGCCAGAGATTATATGCCGGCTTGTGTGTACACGTGGTTCTACACGATGTTTCGCAACTCCGAATGGAAGCAATTAATAGCAATCTATGTGAACACTTGCCATTTGACTTTTTTTACACTCTTAAAATTCCTTCGAAATATTACACACACACACACACACACACTTTTTTGCTAGCGTCATATGCAATCGCGTTAGTATAATATACATTCGGTAATATCATTAACCACACGCAACGGGAATTTATCACAGCAACATTTTATTTTACGACAATAAAACCGTGTGTTATGATATCAGAGATAACAGTAATTATCAGAACAATAATTTTTATGTCATTCGCACACGGAAAAAAAGATTTGCTAGAGAAGCAAGAAATTACTATATATTACTATATGACCAGCAAGAAAAATTTGCTAAGATTTTTCTTTTGTCAACAAGACATTAGTTTTTGTTGATGAAACAAAAAGTTCAGTAAAACAATTTGTCTTGCTGGCCATATAATAGCAAAAACTGTTTTCCGTGCAAAACTCTGAATAAAAATTTTAATAAATTTGGTTTAATCATTTAATTGAGTAATTAAATGATTCGGTTAATTAACCGAAAATCACGTCGATACTTTCGCACATCTTACGGATCTGTGGTTAGGCGCGCGTCTTCCTTCTACTCTGGTGTAATGCACGCACGTCCGTTGCGAGCTCGCGAAAGATAAAGGATAGAGAACAGTAGCGGCAATCAAGCCAGACATCGGACAGTGACGAATGCTGCGTATCATCGCGTATCATTAGCCTCGACTTAAGGCATTCTCTCTCTCTCTCTCCCTCTCCTGCATCACCCGTTCACGTTAGGCACACCTACATGTCTCTCGTGTCGGCATTGAAATCCTTTAAGAAAGGACGAAGAGAGAGAGAGAGAGAAGGAGACGGAAAGCGCGCACGGCGAAAGTACATACATGCGCTCTTCTTCGAGAGGACGACGATGATATAAGTGCTCGTTCTACCGCGGCCAAGAACGATACCGTAACAAACGTACACAATGCATGTACACGAGACGCAGGTTCCGTGTACGTCGCCAGTAACACGGGCGACAAGTAAGCCGGGAAGACGATATAATCTGCATGTACGACTTCACTCTCAATTCTTTCACGAGCGACGCAATGCGACGCGAACGCGCGCCCCCGTAAAAAATGTAATCTTTCGCCGGCCGTGCTTTGTCATTCGCGGCTTGCAATTTACCATCTGCACGCCACGATTTACCATTCCGTTGGAGCCTTACGGACTTTCGGCTCTCTCTCTCTCTCGTGACGGACAGTCAGTATTATTAATTATCACCGCGGCCGATGCACTCTCGCTCCGTCCGCGTGGAGACAAACGAGCGTGCGGACTCGCTCAATTACAGCGTTATCGCCTGGTTTCGCAACTATTTCGCGACGGCGGTATCCGCGGGACTCTCTTTCGGGAAACTCGTTCGCGATTACGATCTTACGTTGCTACTTTTAACGGGCCGTATATACAGAAATGGCGCTCGCAAAACCCAGACGCATTCAGTCGCAGACGCATTAAAAACTTATGCACTTATTCTGCAACTTTACGGCTCTACTAACAAAGTTTGTCTTACGTTGTATAATGATGTATCCAATATATTGCGTAAGAATTGAAAATATACGGTATTCCGTTATGAAAAATGTGAAATTCGAAAGTATGATGAAGATGTAACAATCTGTAAACTATACCGCAGAAATGTGGTAATCTTCCAAAATATATATATCCTCACATCTCAGCCGGTTTTCTTCAGCGGAATATCTCATCTCTTATATATTTTTTATCCGCCCATATCTGTAACGCGGTATTAACTTTAATCGTTACTTCGCGGTTTACGCGAACTCAAATATCGTTTCGCGTTAGGAGCGGGATGCGTGAGTTTTTTTTATTTTTTTCTCTCATTTCCTCGTCGACGCATCCTGCGTGATAGCGCGAACACGTCTTTCGGATGAGAGCCGGGGGGCACATCCGTACGGAATGCGGCAAGAATTCGGGATGCGTCTTCTCGTGAACGGTAGCCGAAGGGCGTTTGATACGTTGAATCGGTGGTAAATGAAACGGAGGACCCGCGGCACGTGGAAACACGAAACGAACGCGTGTGCGAGTCGTGTAGGTGAGCTAGCCACCCAAGAAGTTTTCGGTTCTTGGTTAATAGCGGCGCGATACAGCGAGCGACGAAGCCTCTAAAACTTGTGCGCCGACCAGTGAAGATAAGAACGTTGACGAAGAGAGTGGATTCACGCACTCTACTCTTTCCCGACATCAAGATTCCTCCATGATTTAGCTAATTTAATGTTTAAAGTGCGTAACGCTCGAATCTAACAAACTTTTTAATCACATCAATTCGTTTGAATTTTTCATCGTTTGTTCGCCTTGTAAAAAACCAAATTTATCTTTTTGATTTTATTCTAAATACATATACGGCGTATTGTTATTGTGCGCGAGAATATGCGACTAAGATCGATTAGAGAAAGATTATGCTGAAGAGTTGTCGATTCATCTCTCTCGGATTGAGCTGAATTTAAATATAGCACCGAGAATAAAATACAAAAAAAATTTCATTTCGATAAACTGGTATTTTATCGAAATCAACATAAAACTGCAAATGTAATTTTAACACTGCAATTTATCAAATTAAAAAAATGAAAAAAATATTAAAATAAAAGCATTGTTTTAATATATTAAAAAGTAGAATTAAAAATTTTAAATATATCAAAATGGTATTTCTATGAGAAATTATACAGAGAAGAAGAGTAGTGTAGAATCAGATTTTTTTTTATTCGATGTGGAACGGATTCCTAATAATTTTCTTTTGTTCTCAAGTATCGCGCAACGCGTCGAGGCACATCGTGACAGATCGTCGTGCAAACGATCTCGAGATTGCGCGGTGTAGAGATACTCGTCATAAATGCTGTTTGTTGAAGGTATCGCCGGGCAGTCCTTCAGGTCGTGAGAACGCGAGCAGGCGCGTTGTTGGGCTTTCGAGGAGGCGCTGCCCGGAATCGTTCTCGACGGCTCGTTCCATCAACGAAGCTGACACTTTCTCACACAGCTTAACACGCGACTTTTTCGGGGCCGGTGTGTTCACGACGACGGGAGACGAGAGACGCGTCGGGTAATAGTATGCACGACCGGGCCAGTTTACCGCCGAGGTCGCTTCCGCGTCCTCAGCGAGGAATTTCAAGATCTTGCGTCAGGTAGACCGTAACTCTCTCGAGAATACTGCGTTCGCGCACGAACGATCTTTAACACTTCGTTGAATAAACGATCAGGTCACAGACTGGCAGACAAATGTTGGCAATTTTCATTTCGGGCCCCTCCAATTCTTCGCAGAAATAGAAGAGGTTTGAACATCAACACGACAGACGAGAGCTACAAATCGCTTTGTGTAAAGTTTCAATCCGCGATTCTGCAACGTTTTGAAATTGAAAAGGATATTAAATTGGCCATTGATAATTTTGTTTTACTCGATCAATACTAATATTAACGTTACGTATAGAGACGACTTACACAGAAGCTTTGTATGTACAGAATTATTGCGAATTGATCGTTATTCGGGATATCTACCGCATCATAACAGCGGACATACGCGTGACTATACGTCGTCGCTTATAAATTCGTGCCGGTTTCTCTGTTTTCAGCTCGTTACGAACGTCACTCTTAAAGCACCGGCGATCCTACGAGCGGGATTACGGCAACACCAATCTGGTTCGGTCGCACACGAAATAAACGAGCGTCAATGCCAATCATTAAATGCGAATTAATGATCCGGCCATTGTGCGCGTTTATGCGGTCGTTCTATCCATTTTCGAGCGACGATTAGCGGCGGATTACGGGGCACCGTGATGTCGGAGATAATGCCCGGTCCATTCAACGTGCGCTACCGGCTAATTTAAATCCGGACCGCGAAAAAGGACCTACCCCCGCGCGTTGTACGCGCGCACAACAGGATTTCAACGCAACCGGCACACCGAAGCCAATTTTCGATTTAATCCAACAGCATGCGCGATTTCTATACGCCAATGTTATTATTCTGATATGGCGCATGTGAATGCGACCTCGTTACGCTGAATTATATTTCATGAAATGGATATTAACTGTAATACGTTCAGCAAAAGCACTGTAAACGCATCAAATACGCGCGCGGTGTATTACGTCAGAGCGTAAAGAGCGATTTGAAAAATGACGAATTAATCAGCGAACGTCGATATCCCTGTTAATACACCTCCGGAATTTAAATTAAAGTTTTATTTGAATATAAATACTTCATTCGCTTCGCACTACATATAGTCGCTCGTGTTTGTAAATAAATTAAATTATGATGTAAATTAATACAAGGGAACGCGGCGATTCTTTAATATACTTTACCATTCTATGAGGGAAAATAGTAATTAGACCGGTTGCGAGTTTTATCGTAACTTTAAACTCGAATCTTAAACTTTAGACTCCTATAACTTTAACGCGTTGATCAATCGCAGATCTTTGCCTCAAAAATCACCGCGAGAAAGAGCCGCAAAAGATTTGTGACGGAGAAGAATGACGACGAATGCTCATTTTCCTTGATGTAAACGGAGAAACGGATAAAATGCAAGAGACTGGCAAACTTGTATATCTCTCTCTCTCTCTCTCTCTCTCTCTTTCTCTCTTCTCTTCTCTTCTCCCAATCCGCCTCGATTTATTATAGTGGCACAAGGATGATTTTCGAGAGACGAGTCGGAGCTCTCAGAGGCCCCGGAGAGATTTATCGCGGAACGTGGATGTTCCGTTAAGGATGCGGGCTAAAAATCAAGCGTTGGATAGGCCGACTTCTCTTCTCTCTCTCTCTCTCTTTCTCTTTCTCTATCTCTCTGTTCGTTGTACTGTTTCGTGCTCGTTGTACATTTGCGTATATACACAACTAGTGACCGATGTAAGAAGAAGTCGGCGAACAGAGTGGCATTGACGATAGCGTGTTCTCGCGAGCAACGGGATCGCCGGGGCCAGAAAAGAAAGGTTGCCTTGTCCTCCCCTGTTTTCCCGTGCGTCGGTCGCGAGGAGGATAATCCGCGTATCACTCGAAGTCGTGTACACTAATCGTCATCAAGGAATATGTGTGGCCCTGGACCACGACAAACGTCGTGTGTGTCTTTCTCATTGTTCCAATTTTTGGAGTCGACGATCGCGCGTGCACGCCTAATGTGCGACATCATTCATCAGCATCTACTTGTACGAAGGGCGATTGATAAGTGCTCCAAATGACGCATAGATAGCGACAGCAGTATCACTATGTTGTTTCTGACAAGTTTCATTCTTCAAAAAAACAAATAGTAAACTGGCTCGTACGTAAGGTGATAGCTCGCCAAAGTAGACACGCTCCAAGTGATCTTTGACCAAACTTGAATTTTTACTTGAGTTTCGAATTGCTGTCTCATTCGTCTTATTTGCTGGATATGGTTCCGTGCGATTTTTATTTATTTTCAAATCTAACAAAATAATGCTTGATGAAAATAAACTTTTGAACAACAATAAAATCATCGATGCTGTAAATGAAGAGATCGAAAAATTGGTTCATCAAAGTAATTCAAGTGCTCTCGAGAAGCGCCAAGTGTATCGAGATACAAAAGGCATCTATACATTTGAAAGATAAATATATAATTTCAACCTGATAAATATTGTTTATGTTTTCGTTTCGGATCTATCGCTTCTCGTAAATAAATTTATGCTCAGGTGCGCGTTTTTATAATGATATGCCACGGCAAATATCACTTTCGTCAAAATTCGGCCTTGCGCGACCGTGCAATAAATTTAATGAGCGAAGACTTAAAAAGACTTAAAACAAAAAAAGAAGAAAATTTGCTCCGACCAAGATCCGTTTCTGATTGACAAAAGTCAACAGTGCCATCTATTTTTAGCGCAAATTAAGTCGCTGAGACATTTAATTCTTTAAAAGACAAATCTCTCGTATCTATTGATACAGGAGAGATTTATGCGGAATTCTTGACATAAACAGCTTGTACATTACGAAAGAAAGTTTTCAAGTTTATTTGCAAAAAGAGAATAACAAATAAAAAAATTGTCTCTCTTTTTTTCTTTCTAAAGAACTGCAATTAAATACTCCTAAATTACACTTATCAACTATTGCTCTCGACGGATACGCATGGGCGTTTAAAAGTTAAATTAATTGTTCAAAAAATACACACGTTATATGCGCGGCGGTACAACTGCGTATTTGATTCATGGGAAATGAAATTGCCTCGATGAAGTTGCGCGCGTTTAAGTTTGAATTTACTGTCAATACATATAAAGCGTTCTATTTATCGTCGCGCATATCGGGGAGAAAGTTTTCCTTTGAAGAGAATGCCGGCAAATGACTGTATCAGTAATACAGTGCGATCGACTCGCGGTAGACTCCACGATCGTAAATCTACCGATTGCGGCACCAATTGTAACTACATCAGGTAGAAAACGTTACGCGTTAAGAATCGCGAATAAACCGAGTTAAAGGAATATAAATTTGTGCGATGTGAAAACTCGAGCGTCAACAGCGAGACACGCGTTTCCGCAATGTCTGTTTAGTTACTAAAGATAGAAATTTCAATATTCGATTTAAATCATCGATAAGGCAAATGTGTTCAAACGAGATAAATTTATCTTATTTTCAAATCTTATTAATTTTCATATTTTCGTTATCAGAAATCTGTCTAAAACATTGACAAGACATCCGGTTGAAGTGCAAAATATTTATAGCTCTGCAAACCGTTAGTTTATTAATCTTTTCTTACTCCATGTATTTGGAACGTATATCTGTTACTAAAAAAACGATATTGCTCAGTCGCGGACTTTCCTACATTATTTCTGGACGCGAGACATAGCCTGGATAATCAACAGGAAGTCGTCGCGGGAACAGTGACTTGTAAAAGAAAAAGTAAGTCCTCTGTGAGTTTCGACGAGAAGATGACGACGATCGGTGGCGATCGAGTAATTTCACAATCGTAAATTCCGTCCGGTTGTATAATATTAGCGATTTGCGCGCGAGGACACACGCGGGTGTACGTATATTATATGCGGAAGGGCTACAGTATATATATATATATATAAGTCACCTAACTCTGGGAAAAAAACCAATACCACCTACCTGCAGCTAGAGAGCAGTAATATGCGCTCGGCGCGCAAGCAAAGCGACTTTGTGTGCAGCTGGGAGAAGATGATGAAAGGAGAAGAGAGAGAGAAAGAAAGAGAAGAAAGACTGGAGGAGAGTCACGTCGCGCAGAGGCCACGAGCTCATTGATCATTTCGATCACTTATGCTAATCTCCGCGGTGAAACTGGTTTGGATGCCATTCGAAGTAATTATTTCACACTTGCAAAGAAGAGCTGTTATTAACAGCGTAGCTGCAAGGACGAAGGAGAAGTTACCGGGAGACACGAGTTCGAGAGGTGGTGCGACCGGATTCACTTGGGGTGTGTTGTATAGGCACGCGGCGTTCGACGCGCGACACGCACGTCGAGCCGTCCTACATAGAACGTTCCTCTCGTAATCAGAGATCGATCCTGCCGATATCACGGTTCTCCGTGTTACCGCGACGGCGTTATGCAAAAACCGATTAACCCACTTATTGGCGAGAACGTGTGTTTGTCGAACCAGTACAAGTATCTTCATTAGAATATTCGCGGCGAGGAGATGTAGTGATGAGCTTGGTACGCAGCTGTATCACATCGCGAACGAGTTTCTTTACTCCGATATATAGCTTTTCTTTTTACATTATTTAAAAAAAATAGTTACGTTGGCTCTCATTTACCGGTTAACTTCGCGTTATCGCGATTTTAAATCTCAAGAGCCTCAACTCTTCGTTAATTTGTTAAAATTATTTTCTCTTAAATATATGGTTGAACGCTTTTAGGAAATCAGATTAGATATAATAGAGTTGTGTGGCACACTAACGGTAGTACACTGATGGCGCCATAAATTTACAACGGCACTAAGCGTTAGAATGAATTCATGTGGATGCGTAACACGCGTGATCTCGGAAGTACCATCTAAATAATTACATTAAGCGTTTCTGTTTGACTCAGAGAACAGTAGGATCATGTGGAGTTCTCGAAAGATAGTAATGTCTTTTATGCCATTAGGTTAAGTCACAGGGTGGAGAATTGAAAATATATGCACCATTGACCTATCGATCTTATGATTCCCATAGGAAATAAAGATAAAAGCTTTTTTCTTCGTCATACTGGACAATATCTACATGTGATACTTATCATCTTATTATTTTTGTTGTATATTTTATGTTAGTATACGTTAGTATATGTTGTATATATTACGTTAGTATATAAGAATAATAAAACGCTGCAATTTGCAAACTCTTTACTTAATTGGATATTATTTCTTTAAAAAAAAAACGCAGAAATTATTATGTTTAACGATTTTTTTTGTTTTTATTTCTCGTCTTCGCTTTTTCTTAATCTCGACTCCGTAATTTCTCTTTCTATTGCAACAGCAAGAAACGAAAGGGTGCGAGAAAAATGCGCCTATCGACACCGAGCCACGAATGATTTAACGACTCCCTTAAAAATTTCGATCGGATCGAGGAGAGAGACGGGAAACGGCCAACGATGAAGAAGAAACGGAAGAGTTGAAAGATGAGAGTTCATAACGAGCAGTAGCGCACTCCAATGATTTACGGGTCGGTTCCTACGCATGAATCACACATGCTGGAATAAAGAAATAGAAAGAGCGGGGTGGTCGATTTCGGAGAAGAGATATAATTTTCAGAAATCTCTCCCGAAGAAAAAGAGAGAGCTATGTATAACCGGCGCGATGCAGTGCCGGTGATTAACACGCATCTGATATCAATCTTTAATTATAAAAAAAAAAACATTTTACACTGAAGTTGACAGGCAGAAATTTTATGTTACAGAGATATCTAGAAAAATTTAGATGAAACGATCGTTCACATTTACTCTAGAGACGAGGAACAATATTGGAGAGTTAGATCGAAAGGGTTTCGGCTGAGTCGTTGCGGCGAGCACGTGTACCGCGACTGTACTCGGAAATATGTATCTTTTATTATTCAGAGCATTTATACCAAGCTTGTTTAACATTTTTACCGTGTGCTCTCTCATTATTATCATCATTATCATTATTCCTACAATACTAATACTTTTTATTGTAATATGCGTTTACTCCGGAGAAAAGTAAAGATAAAATTGTTTTTAGAACTTTTTTTTCGTATGTCAAATTTTGTGTTCGAAAAAGTAATAAATACACACAGAAAACAACTTTTTTACATTTTTTTGTTTTTATTTTTAAAAAAGAAATGTCTTTCTTTCGAGCTTTATAATAGGTCGTGCGGTTTTCCAGACCTGCCCTCGAGCGAAACAGGAGCTCGCCGTTTGTGCTGCGCCGTTGGCGTATTTCCACGATACAAAGCTATCTTCCTTGTCCTATACCCATATAGCGCGGCGCACAGCGCACGGTAGGTATTCGTATTTGTATACAATAGGGCATCATAATACGTAATCTACCTAACGTATTCGCGGACTGAGGACTACCTGAACATCTCCCACGTTCGAAGCGGGTACCACCTTCTCGCACTTGTTCGCGCCGAGGTGTGTATGAGGTCGACCTCGTGTGTTCGTTCGACCTCGATATCACGTGTGTGCGAAAACACATCTCGCTTACTGCAAATTCCGATCCCTCTTCTTCGATCTTCTCTCGTTTGCACGCCGGGAGTTTTGTTTTGTATTGAAGCGCAAAAGAATCGACTCCGAAGCGCAGAATTGTTTATGCGCTGCGTCGCTCTTGCAAATATATTGAGCACCGTGCAATTATATGTAGTACGAAACCCCTTCTCGCGATAAACGCTCGCGATTATTTATAACGAATAATAATTACAGCGAGATTTTACTTACAATTTTGTTTATCTAATAATATTCAAAAAAAATAAAGCAAGAGATAAGTATGAAATTCTCTTCATAAATACATGATTGCAGATTTCGAGGTTCGATACGATATATATATATAACTTGCGCATTGTAAATTAAAGTTCTGCCTTTCTCTCGATATAATATCTCCGTCCCGTTACATCCCGAGTTTATTTCACATTATAACGACCGCGAAATATCAGTGTTCAAATAGCGTGTATGTAAGATATTGATTTGACTGTCGTACAATACGTTCAGTACGTGTTGCATTAATATCGAGCCATGTTCCTAGCAATGCAGCGAGATTCTGATATCCGGGCGCATCTCCGTGTCTGGGCGCCGGATGCAACGTAGAGGTGAACGTACGAAAATATCTTCAGCGATATCCTCGGGGCATGTTCAGCAGCGTTCGTGTAACGCGGTTACATATTGCGCATTAAACGTTCTCATTCTCGCCGCGTGTATAATTTGCGTTTCGAGAACGTGCGTTATTTACGATGCAATTCGCCAACTTGCGAGATGCGAAATATATTGTGTCGAAAAATTACAATTAAACGGAAATTCAACTTTTTTTTCGTATAAAAAAAAAAAATCCGGATATACCGTGTCTGGGAGAATGCGTAGTTCAAGAAACTCCGAATCTGAGAATTCATCTGAGAGACAGACCCGTCATTTGAATTTCCACCGCGTTAGATTTCACCTGGCCGGGCTCGCGCGATGCGAAACGGGAATGGGGTCCGGGAATAATACTATTGAAATGCGCCTTATAAATATTGCAAAACGTGAGCTTGCAGGACTCACCGCGGCTGATTCTAGCGCCGATGAACCGCGCCGCCTCCCTTTTTATCCTTTCTTACGCTGCAT
Source organism: Pseudomyrmex gracilis (assembly GCF_002006095.1). NCBI lineage: Eukaryota > Metazoa > Arthropoda > Insecta > Hymenoptera > Formicidae > Pseudomyrmex > Pseudomyrmex gracilis. The sequence goes on from NW_018020755.1 coordinate 44,067, forward strand.
TGCAAATGCACAACTCCGGTCAAATCGCAAAACCGGCGTGTGCCGCGGCGGTCCCATGTCGCCGTTAGCATGATTCTCGCGTTACCGTCACGAAAGTGCTGGTTTATTGAACGACGGAAGCTGCGAGGAAAACGATGTACTATCGCGGCGCGATAGCGCAGAGCGAGCACGCATTCACAGGTTTTCAAGCACGACAACAACATCGGATATCCGGATAGATTCTTATGCAAGTTTCAGAAATTTGTACGACCTCCCACGTGCTACATTATGAGTCCGCGCGTGTGAATAAATAAATCTTTCTTGTAACAGACCAATCAATACTAGTATTACTTATTTTTGAGTAATTTCTATTGAAAAGTATTCACCGAACCGCGCGTGCACAAAAGAGATGTAAATCCGACCGTCAATCTCCACGCGATACATCTCGGATAACGCAATGCGGTAATTTTCAAGCTTCATAAGTCAGAGCACAAATATTTAATAAAAATATTTAATAAAAACTTATTTTATTAGGTTTTTCGCAAATAATTAAATTAGATAGAGAGGTAAACGGATATTTCTCATGTATGTGATGCAAATCCAGCATCCTGTATGAACTTACGAATTAAAATTTCAATTCAAAACTCACGTGTAAAATTTACACAAAAGAATATAAATATATAGATATTTATTTATTTCGCACGAACATTCAGCGTAGGCTCTCATTGACAGATTAAATTTCGTGTTGTTAGTTTTAAACTTCAAGAGCTCAACTCTTCGTTTATTTGTTTTAATTATTTTATTGTTTTGAAAAAGCTCTCGAGACAAGTAACAAGAATTTGCAATAAAAATAGAGTTTTATTTGACAAAATAAAGTTGATTTGTCTGACAACATTATGGTCAAGCAATGGTCAAGCCCGTACTGCTATTGAATGCGTGTTTTTAAACCTTATAACTTTTATCTAAAAAACATTTTTTCTAAATTCATTGTTTATGAGATATTCGATCGTTTTCGGTCCTCTCGAAATCTTTGTATAATTTCCCAAATATAGATTGATCTTTTAATGCTACAAACATTCGTCGGGGAGAACGAAAAGGCAATGCTCAGTTTTGTGAATAAAGTTATTCCCGCTAATCGATTTCCGCGGCGAGCGTGATATATACTCGTAAAGTCAAGCTTCATTTCTGTTCACGATGTTCGCTTTACAGACGTCGTGTAAAAGAAGATCTTACCGACTTTTGTCTTTTACGACTGTTGCGATGTGACAACAACGAAGGTTAAGAGTCGAGGATGAATCCGAACGGAACGCTACTGCGTCAAGACGAACTTTATGCTCGTGGTAAGACAGCATTGGATCTTAGAGCCGGGATTAGTTTCCTCACGCGCGCCAAAAGCCGACGAGCTTGTTGGCAATAAAACTCGTTCCGAGCTAGGAAGATGAGCTAATTCAGAAGCGATCAGAAGTTCAAGGAGAAGTTGTCTTCTTGCCGCATGCAAGACAAATTTATCAATTTTGCGGAACAGAAAGCTGTACTGAGAGACTCGAAAATTAAATTTGTCTACTTGTAAGAAATGTAAAAGCTTCGAACAAAGTGTTTTTATCAATTGAGAAGAAATCGTTGTGTAATAAATCTTTGCGGATACTATTGTGTAGTATTATTCAGTTGCGTCATCGTACGTTCCTCGTGAACCGGGGAATTATCGCGCGATAATAACCAAACAGATGGACGGGGGGTTATATTGTATGGAAGATCGGACTGTCACGTTTCTATCACTCGAGCTGTACGATTCTTTTCCAATACCCGATATAACGAATCGACGTGCACGACACAATGGGGGCCTCAAGATGCTGTAATACGCTTCGGGGAGAGATACTTATCTGCACGCCGGAAATCGATGAGGTTAATAGCCACGTACGCGCCAATATCGGCGAATAAAAAAGTCAACGCTTTTTCTCGCTGACAATGGCCTCTCTCGGAGAGACGAGATCTCGAAACTCGATCGGCCGTGTGGCGGCGAGAGCCGTTATCCGTCCGTCCGAGCGAACCGACCGATGGCCCAATAGAAGATCCGCGGAGATTAGATCGGATTGGCCCTTTCTGTGGAGCCGTTGAACGTTCGGTATTGTCCGTCTTAAGTACCTTCGGCCACGCATCGATGATGTCGACAGGAATTGCGTGAACCGGCCGGACGATAACTTAAATTTGGCTGCCGATTGAGAGAGATACTCCTTTCGTCCCTTGTTGATCCGTATCTCGGAGCCTCTATCGATATGTACCGTTTCTTTAATTACAAACTGCTCTTGTAAGCTCCTGTTCCATCACGCTATATTCTTGATCGCAATACGAAAAAAAAACGCTTCGTCTTTCATCTTGCACGTGTTTTGCAACGATTAGCGTAGCTCGTCCATTGTGCCTCTAAGCTATTTCTAAATCACGAATCGCGAGCTTATTTACGAGTGAGTTAACTTTCACAGTTTGCTTCCTACTCCGAGAACTAATGCGCATCGCAACGGTCGTCATTAATTAGCGTTTTAGCAGTTTATAATGAGTTCTTTGCCGAGAGCGATGAGCACCAGAGTTAGATTTATGCGATTTCATCTAAGCTGCTCTAAATATATGTGCATTTTAAAACATGATTTTTATTCCAAAATTTATTCTGAAATTAATATCTATTCTGTAATTATAGGGTAACTGCGATATATACATGCCGCTTCTATCAGCAAACTTAATTTATCAAGTAGTATGTATGACTTTAAAAAGACAAATGAACTATATTAATAGAAACTTTACCTCTGTCTTTGTACTATAAAAAAACTTATCAATACAAATTATTTATTCTTTATACTTTAAAGTAATTTTTAAAAATCTTGCATTTTTGTCATATAGGTACAGATTATACGCCACTCATTAAAAAATACTCCTAGGCAATTCATAAACAGAGCTTACAAATAACAATTCAAAACAGTGACATTTAAAATATGTTTAGAATACTGAGTAGAAAATAAAAATTAACAATATTGCAACAAGAATTATATATTTTTAAACTATGTATCACTAAAATAATGATTATAAGATTCAAAATAAAATGTGATTCAAATGTCTTTTTACTACTAAAATATTTATATAGGTACTTTTTTTACTCGATATTTACTTATTTGTCAGATAATATTAAGAAACAAACTTTTTTATAGAAAATAAGAATTTTTCAACAAAAAACCAAAATATGTCATATAATTGTGAAAATTTGTGTTATAAAATATGTTACAAAAAGCAACTAATAAAATGTTATATAATATGTTATAAAAAAAAGTTTAGTTTTTTAACGCTTAATTGCTCTTATGAAAAGTGGAAGGATTGGGTGTTTGTTTGCTTGTTTACAGATTAGAAAAGTTGGAAACATTAATTTGCAGATAATAATTTTGCGTTTTTACGTGTTTGCTTAAGTGTACAAATTATTATTGTGTCAAGATACATATAGATAGTCATATAGAACATACTGACTGACAGACCATGTGTTCATATTGCGGCGTAAATCTCGCACGTTAAAAAAATGCCTAATATATCCTAACAAGTGATATGTGCGAGACATCAAATTGAACAAGAAAGACACGAGATAAGCGTTTGTAATTTTGCTTATATTCCATCTTTTATTTTTTATCCATCTATAATTATATATAACTTGAAATAATCACAAAGTCTTTTACATATTCTATAGTAATCAATTTATCCGTAATAAATAGTTATGCCACTTATCACGCTGATGAATCGACTAAACTTATAATGGTTTCGTTAATACATAAACAATTAAAAGTTAAAATTACAATATATACTAACAACTACTACAACACAATATAACATAAAAGGCTCGTAACAAAGTGGTTGCGCGCAAATTATTCTCACATCTTTCATTTTTTCTGACTTAATACCATGCGGCGTAAATACCGGCGTTATTATTCTACATTACGATAATAATTTCAAACATTTCCGAGCACTGAAAATCGGAAGTCCATTTGTGCCGATATAATTCAAATCAAATTCATTACACACACTTATAAAACACGTGTGTGCGTGATCGATCGGGCAAACAGGTTATTATTCACAACCGAGAACGAGATCTCGATTGCATTGTTTGGAGCGAAAATCAAGGTGAAAAAGTACAATAGGTGGCCGAGCAAAGTCGAGCGCGATCGTCGAGAATCGAAAAAGCGGCCGACAGAGATACGAGAGACGCCTCTACACGCTCCCAATACGCAGCTAATGCGGGAGAGTAACGCGCGTTTATGTAGCACATGGCGCGCGCATATAACGACATAATTCATTAACAATTCGATTCACGGGGAACAATCGGATTCATTAGTACCCGTGGTCTTTTCTGACCGGCCGCGCGTCCGTCCATCTTCTTGTTCGTCTTGTTCGTCTTCTCATCCATCCCTGAGAGATATAAATACGTCTCTTATTGCCCGGCTCGCTCGATTATTCGTTTTACCAATCAACGCTTGCGCCGCTTGTATCTCGCTCCGGTGAGCGAGCAGCACATCCACACAGAAATCTCGGATCGATGAACGAACTAGAGGGGAATCCCGCCTGTTTCTATTCGAGAAGCTTCTCTCGCTCTCTTGGTGGCTTCTTCACTGTCTCAGTCTCTCTCTCTCTCTCTCTCTCTCTCTTTCTCTCTCGCCACGCTGTCTTCTTCTCTTCCATCTTTCTCTCATTCTCGCTGTCGCGGTACCAGATGATAGACGTAGAACCTACTATACATGGCCCGGTCGACCGATACATCTTGCGCCAGGAAGATAAATACTCAAGCAAGAGTGTACCCAGTTAGATTAGACGAACAATCAGCTAATGATGTCAAGGTTGAAAAGCTGCTTCGTTAACGTAACGAAGCAATTTCGAAGGTCCTCTTTCGCGGGTCTTCATCCCCACCTCTTTTCTCTTACTCTTGACAGACCTTGCTTGCGTAACGAGGTGTTGCGTGTCTTCCGCGTTTTACATAATTTTAATACATCCCGACGGTCGCGTTTCAAAGAAGAAGGAGCCATTTTGCGGCCACGGGCTACCTTGTATTCTGAATGACGTCGGTCATTTGTTTCCTGTATGCACGAATAAAGGAATCGATTATGCCGGCCATCGGAGCCTCTCACGTGGTACTGAATGGCAGTCGATTTACTCGGGGTACATCGCCTCTGAAAACTCTCGGGTGTGGACACCTTTAAATGTATGCAGATTGCCCGCAGCGTGATATTTCGCGAGGATGCTTCGTGTTCGCATGCGACAAGTAAGACGTCCGCGTTTTATTAATGCCCGATATTTGTTGCGAGAGCGCAAAGCTGTAGATATTTAAATGTAACACACCTCGCTGAGATTAACATAAATTTTCAGAAACATTCTTAATAGTCGGACCGGCGATCGTTTTATTTGAGTATTTAAAGTGATGCATGGTAGTGTTTTTCTGTCTTTTTTTGTCACAATCTCTCTCTCTCTCTCTCTCTCTCTCTCTCTTTCTCCGGCATTATAAGCACAAATAAGATATGTGATAACGAATTTTCAATTTTCAATTAATTAATTATAAAACATGAGCATTTCTTAAATAACATCGATTTTGTTGAAACAATAAATTTTCCAAACAATTTTCACGAAAGGTGCGCCGATTGTAATCGCAAATACATCGGTGAAATTCTAAACACTCGGCAGAAATACACTCCCCTTCAAATCTCGGTTGTTCACCGCGAAACGATGCAAAGAGGCGTGCGCGAAAAGACAAGCGAGGCAGTAAAAACGTACAGGTGGGAGAATAGCCTATTGGAAGAGAAAGAGAGAAAGAAACTTGGACATGTTGAGTATACTCGGATTTTGTCTGAACACGCAGAGAACTTGGCGTAAGTTGTCAGATGCAATGTCCATCCGCTCCCGCTGGTCCATCCATCCATCCTATCATCTATATCCTCGCTTACGGGCCATTCGCACTTTGCCAAGCAATCCTCATTCCCATTTATCACTTCTTCCTCGCTTCTTTTCTATCAGCTCGTTCTTCCTCGGCGCGTCCTTCTTTTTTAAACTCTTCGACTCCAATTGGTTTCTTTCGAGGCCCTCTCATTTGAACGCCTTTTGCGTCCTCTCTTTATCTGTCTTCTTCTTCTTCTTCTTCTTTTCCGCCTCGCACCTCTTCCCGCTGTTCTTCTCTTTCTACGTTGTGCGCAGAAAGGTACGAATTTGTTCTCTCATATCGTTTCATCTGGTCTAACTAACGCACTTTCGCATTTCTGTCTACCCCGGGGGAAGAAAAATAGAGATACGAAAGAGGATTTGAAAAGGCGCACCATCTGAAAAGAGAGCTATCGAAATTGAACTGAGGACCGGATATTTGCGCGGTATTTTATTATGGATCAGAAGAAATTGTTTTGCAATCTGACAAAGTGGAAAGCTGATCATTGAAATTGCCTGTCATTTTGCAATTATATCTTAATCATTCAAAAAAAAAAAAAATTATTTTATTCCACTACCAATATTAAATCCTTACTGGTAACGAGTGTAATAAAAAAATATACAATGTTATAAAATAACGATACGCATATATATAAACTTGTTTTATATATTAACAGAATGATGAATGATAATAAAGTGTCTTCCTCGCAGGCCTCCGCTCTCACGACACGACGTTAAGCTTAACGTCGCCACATTTTATGATGTATCCCTTCAACGCGACATTTCGTATGTCATTCAAAACCGCTCGCGAGTGTCCGCGTCGTTTCTCCGCGCTATAACGGAAAATTACGTTCCCGTTTCTCGGGGATATTGCGCAAGTGGCGGACGGGATTTCTTCCCGTTGTATATCACCATATAACGCGGCATTATTTCTAAGGTCTTCAGCTAAGGTAATCACGGGCGATTATTGTCCCGGTGGCCACCTACCGCGTATTAATAAAGTCGAAGAAAGGTGGCGGCAGGTCGCTAACGTTAACCCCGCTGCGCGGCTTGACGTAGAGGAATCGAGATTTCGGTTCTGTCGGAGCCACCGTTGGGTGGCTGGTTCTGGATTGAGAGAGGCCCTAAGGGAATATCACGGAGGGAATAGCCCCCGCGCGCACACGCACGCGCGAGAGGCCATTCCAGAAAGAAATAAGCGAGAGAGAAGCCTTATCGTTTGTGATCGCCAGCCCCGGTCTCACAATCAATACTTAGGTTAATAATGAGGCTGCAGCATTCCCCGACACACACATTTTATTATCATTATTATTTATTGTTAATTCGCCTCCTCCTGGGTCATGCTTGCCATGGGTGGTAATAACACCTCGAGAAGAACAATGCCGCCCGTTCTTATATGACGGTCAAAAAGAAGGCAACGACGCCGAATGAATTTGCATTCAACTCTGAGCCTCGTTGTTCGACCGTCAGTTCGTTCCGCGAGGGAAAATGTTCTCGCATTCATCTTCAATTATTACTTTTTTAGATCACTCTGTATGACAGGTATGTGTGGTAGAAAATATATGGTAAAAAATATTTGTATATATATTCTTAAACAACAACATCTCTTACGAAAAAAAAGAAGTAAATTAGGAAAACAAAAATAAATTAAAAATAAGTTTCTTACATCTCGTAATGTTTAATTTATACAAACTACGTGAAGATAAAAACTACACCGCGAGAGATAAAATATTCATGCAATGTGTCAGCGAGCGAGCGCTCCAAAGATAATATTATACCTTTAATTTACACGGTGCTCCCAACTCATATACAGTCCCTATATAGGATTAGAAGGAGAAGCTTCAGAAAGCAAGCTTACGTGAAGTGACTTTTCTTCCTCCCTCGTGTCCGGCTTTTACGTAATATTGTTAATCTCAGCCTTTGTGACGTCGGATTGTCCTGCGCTCGCGGAAGGCGGCTCGGCGAGGTGTTCATTGTGTCCAGCGTGTCTATGCGACTCGTCCTGGAGCGTTCCGCGTAAGGGAATAGCCGTTGCACAACTTGCACAAAGCGCTCGCTTGTTCACGGGGACAAAAATTATGTAACGGGTTATTGCCGTCTCGATCACGACATTGTATTATAATTATATATTCGGCTATTGATTTATTAAAATATTAGGAAGTAGTTGTTAAAAATCTTAAAAATATTAGATATTAGTTTTGCTTTTCCTTTATGTGTGTGTGTGTAATTTATATAAAAATTTTATTTAATGTCTTCTCAAAATAGTTAAAATCTTAGATGCTGCACCTTCAAAATATAATCGCGATATATTTTTTATTCTTATTCGTTCGAAAAACATCCGATCGTATGGCCTTGAGTTTTTATCTATGTGTTCTTTCTACGCGTAGCTGTTCGAGAAATAGCTTTTTGAATGCGAGAATAATGGGCTTGAAGTCTCCGCGAGATTTCAATTAGCCTCAGTGACGATGGCTCGTCGGTGCCATCGGACACTCACGCGTGATTGCGATTAGAGTCGGCTTAGGCGAGATATTGAATCGTTCGATAACTTCGCGCGGACCAGTCGTAGGCATCATCAAAGGTGTGCGAGGGGCGAAGCAGAGGAAGTATTAGATCCTCCACGGTGCTCTTTCTTTGCGCGACGACGCCGTGAAGAGAAGAGATAATAACTTGAGATCTGCGCGCGCTTTACAGACTGATACACGTAGAAGAATTTTGTTCCTACAAACGTGGGTGGTTTTGTGCTCGCGTATTAATACTCGAAGTTACCTAGTCATAGGGCTGAAAACGCCCGCGATAAAGATACCTCAATGTCCAATTAGCAAACAAGAGGTATTGTCGCATCATTCGTATTGTTGCGAGATATGATTGTCGCGAAAGAATGACATCATAGAACGGACATGCGTGGCGTTTCATCATGTACATCTACACGAGAAAAAAAAAAAAAAACGTAGTACACAAGATTGTCACATTGAGTCGTAGTCGAGTCTTACTCTTACTTAAGACTCTCGAGAGGCGGAATCTCGCTTTACTATTCAGTCGCACAAGAGAGGCGCGTCGAACCTTTCAACAATTCGATTGTCACTTAAGAAGTATACCGTGTCGTCGTATGTGTCACATAATTAAGACGAGAGAGAGACGCGCGAGATAGGATTCTATTACTAGTTCCAGTCTTTTGTACGCCCTCCAGTTGTACTTCACGCCCAAAGTTCTTAGAACTAGTTCCCGACGAAACTGGCGTCTGCTGAAAGTTCGGCACAGTGGCGCAACAACCGTCCCTTCGGTACTCAATCAACGTACATCCAATCGAATCCTTTGTTCCCGTCTTGGCACAGTTCGACGAGATAATTTTCAACAGTTAACTATTCCCACGTTACACACGGAATGAACGCCCAATTCAAATATTTGATCGAGACAAAGATTAGTTTATCTGTTTGCCGTGTTAATTTAAACGTTAGTAAGGAGAGGTACCGCGAGGTACATGCTGCTATAGATATTTGTCAAAGAACGTACATAAATGCTCGCGCGAGAAGATAAATGATCGTTCAAATATTTGCAGATATAGCAACGCGCTTTTGTTGCGAGAATAGGAATTCACGATGACGCAACAACATTACCGCTCCAACACCGCGTCTCTCCGCCCTCCGTTAACGAGGTGATGTCTAATACCAGATGTAACGCAATGCGTGTGTCACGTGACCGAAAAGGGTTTAAGAGCCTATGCGTCGCATAGAATTCCGCCGTAGCGAGAAATGTTGAGAATTGCGTCCTTCATTATCCGTCAACTGTAAGATGCGCAGCCATGAAAAGCGATGTTTCGAACGCGAGGCATTCCACTTATTTCTCCGAGCTTGCCAAGACGGGCACAATACTCGCGTCGTTTCGCTGGGAGATTACAGTCACACGTGTGACGTATTCGCGGATTAACGTGAAATGCCACGCGGACTACCCATTTCTAACTCGAGAGAGACTCTGCTCTTTTGTGCGCTCCCGAGAATTCCGAAGTTCTTTCGCATCGAGCGAGAAGTTCAGCGAGCTTTGCTTCAACAACTAATCGATGAACATCCTCTCTTCAGCGATTTTTTTTTGTTTTTGCTTAGATTAGATTCCGCGATACTGTCTATCGAGATAAATTAACTCGCTTATCAAAAAGTTCGTTGAACGGAGATCGTAAATTGTCGCCGATTTTTTTGTACACGATGATCACTCAGTCGACTTGAATGGTACACGCGCGCGACGTCTCTCTTGAGAATTATAATTCTAGTCGAATATACCATAAATACGCGACACGCGTCTTTATATAATTCTCAACCTTGCGCTTATTTTATGTCCGCGACACGGACTAACCTTCTTGCGCACGTGAACGCGCCACGACGGATGCTCTTCACCGCAAAGGGTCAAGGCGCGCGATACGCAGCGTGGAAATATCTCTGTCGTTCGCGATGGAAATATCATAATTCAGCAAAAGAATTCCGTGGACGATAAAGCGTCCATAACGGTGCTAGTATTTGCACGAGGCGGATATCAAAGTTCGATGCATTTAAGTGCACTCTGCTCGAGGAGAAAGCTCTGCGTCGAAAGAAGCGATTGATCGCTTCGCGCCAATCAATTTTATCTAAATACTAGTCGTCGTGATTACCAACCGAAACCGCGGTTATTGGGCACGTGTATATTCACGTTCAATTGCCAGTCGATACTCTCGCACTCGTCATGCCGCGCTAAAGTCACCTCCGTTTAGTAATCAACGACCATTCGCATTTCTTTCATTTTCGCGAAAGTACATACTTGCAAACGATTAAATCGGATCTCGAAAAAATGTTTCGGCGGAAAAACAAGAACGAGAAATAATACGAGTGGTAAGTGTGATACGCCACAAACTAAATAATGATTTGTTCATTCTGTGCTTAATTAATTACGTGTGCGTACGATTAATTTATCAGTATTACTGTTTTTATATCGGTAATCATCCTTCTCAATGTTGTAAATATACTTAAACACAGATTATCACACACAGATGTATGCGCGTTAAAAAATTATCTATTTCATGTTTTTACGAAGCGTGTAACAAAATTAATAATAACTTGCAGCGTACACTTTCGCGGTGAGAGACGCATATATGTGTCGTAAAATTTTTTACCAAGATATATAGATAAAACGTTATAAATAGTTCATTTTCTCTTCTTTCAATTGATGCAAAAGTTTATAGCAGTTTTAAAAAAAAAAAAAAAACGCATTTTACAAAATTTTTCCGGCGCCAAGTAAAACTCTCTCAAAACTTATTCCGCCGCGAAAGTGTGTGTTTGGTTCGCAATAAAAAAAGATATAAAGTGTAAAAAGAGCAAATGTATCTGACAAAAGATAAAATAATTTTTGTTAAATGGCAAATGCTGAGGATGTAGAATCTTGCGTTCGGTCAATATTGGAACAACAAGTATCATTTGATATTTTTAAATAGAAGAAAGGAAGGAAAAGGAAGAAGATCTTTTTCTTCTGTATCTTCTATTTTATTTCTTCTTATTTTGTCTCCATGAAATCAAAGTTGTATCGGTTTCGAGATATTCAAATATATACTCAATAGCACATATACTCCTTGCTTGTCCAATTCAGCTGGATAACGCAACGCATGCAAATATTTGCTGTTGCAAGTTCCGACCGATGCCGCGCACGACGTACGAAACGTTTCGCTTGATGTACTTATATCGTCGCAAAACCTATTCTCTCTCTACATTTTGCCGCAAAATACAGGGAATACTGCAACGTTCCGTCTGTGAAACGAGCCGTGTAAAGCGATTAGAAGTCGGAGGTGAACGCAGATATAGTTTCCTATCAACGACGAGATTCTCTTCGATGTTGCATCTCGCGAAATGTGTTAACGCTCGTGCTGCTCTTCCTCGCATAGTTTTGCGATTATTAATTAATGCGAAACCATATGCGACGCGGAACCCCATCCCGTTAATGTAACAAAGATTGCCATTATTTTTCTTGAAATAAACTGTCAACGTGAAAACCGAACTCCCGGCGCCGCGCAACGAATGCTTTTCCTCAGCAAAGCGACGACGCCCGCGGCTCGACTTGCATCTCTCCTCGACTCCTTTTTTTCTCTCTTTCATCTGTTTTTCTCGTTTATTTTGCCGGCTCTCGAGTAGAGCGCTTGCCTCGAGAGGCTTAATGAAATATGACAAAAGGCAAAGACTTGCTTCTCTTAACACAGAGTCTTTGAACGCCGGCGGCTCGTAGAATATATTGTACATTGTCCGCGGACACAAAATAGTGAAAAACTAGGTAAGTTCGTTTAGGCAAATTCACTGAATGAAATTTATCCAAGATTTTAGAACGGCTATTTTAGAAGTCTGCTTGACATCTACAAAGATGTTTTATCTCCTCAATGTTTGAAAAAATGTTGAAAATGTTCTACTTTTTTAAATTAAATGTAATTTTTTCGAAAATTGTATATTTGTTTGACTTAATTTTCAAATTTGCTCCTCAGAATTTTGCAAACGTAATTTAACACGGAAATACACTTAATAATCATAATTAAGTTTGCAATGTGAATTTTTTGTTACGCATAAGCCGACTCAAAATTCATGGAAAAAAAAAAAAAAAAAAAAACACGCTTGCTACTGCAAGCGCAATCTTTTCAAGCGCGCCCTACGTACGACGGATGTTTCTTTCTCGCGAGGCGCGATGCTGCCCGAAGCACCGCGTGGTTTTACGCGTATCTTTTCCTTCTTTTACCCCCCTTGTTGGATGCTGGCACATACGGCGCGGCTCTTATCTCGTACGCGTATCATTACTCAATGACGAATGCCTCCGCCGGCGAAAAAATCATTAAGAACGCTCATCCATTATGGCAGCCGTGAAAGTCCCTGTGGCCGCCGCCGCAACCGCGCGGCAATATCTTCGTTTTAGTACGGCCCGGAATATCTTTCTTTTCGCAACACACTCGACACGAACGAGAATCGATAGTCGCCGGATCTCTGGGAAATGATCCCTGGTGGCCGATACATTTTGTTTTCGACTCGACATATCTTTGGAAAAATAGCTAGAATTGTGTCAAACTTGTCCCATCCTTAGAAGTACGTAGATTATAAAAAAATTATTTTGCTCAATGTTCTTCTCTCGCAAAAAAGATCCGCGTGTAAAATGATATTTCGTTTTTGTGAAAACGTTTCTGTGTTATACATTATCGCGATAATCTTAGACTGTTTAATGTAATATGTGAACTGTGGGGATGAGATATTCTTCGAATAACATTTAAATTTAAATTTAATTAATTTAAACATTAACGTGTCCTAAAAACCGTTTAATTTTATTCAAATGACGTTGTATGTTCAATCTGAAATGTTTTATTTTATTGTTTTTTGCGAAGTTTCAACCTTATAATGCGACTGTTAAAATGATAATTTTCTTTGCGATATAATTATTTATTATTAATATTTGCATGTATTTACGGCGTAATAATATCAAACTTTATCTAGATCATGTTTTACGAATATATTGTAAAGTAATTAACATACTGCGTAAAGAAGGAAAAATAATTATCCAAGAGTACCTATACACGCGTGTAAACACCAGCTGGCGGCTTATACGCGTCGGCTCCGATTGCGTGGAAAGCTTGACGTTAATGAATAGTGGTAAGCCGATCCGGAAATAATGATCCTCAAAATAGAACGCTTCTCCGGATATATTTGATACTTTTCTCTCATTATAACGGGAATTCTCCTGCTTTCGGACACCTCGGATCATTTATCATCTATCCGCGATAAAGGATCTATAGATAATTTTCTCTTTTTTTTGTAGCAAAAAAAACTACATTAAGCAATTACCAAAAATTGTTCTAAAAATTGTTCTAAGAAAAAAAAATCACATAGTTATAATTGAGAAGTTCAATATTTATTAAACGCTTCTTTAATTCATGTAACAGATACATCATTATTATAAATAATTACTTAGTAAGCAGATAAAATGTGTATTACTATAGCACGCATCATCGTTATCGAAAATCTCTGTTTTTTGTAACTCCGAAAAAATTCGTGGAGCCGCATGGTACCTGAGTTAAATCTCTGGCGAATATATCGTGCGCGTCGCGAACGCGAGCCTCGCTTCGGGGTTAACATATTTCAGAGAACAAAAAGAGGGAAAAAGGTTCCCGAAAACGCTCCTTGTCGTCGTCGTACAGGGCGTTTAGAGGGCCCAGCTCAAAAGGGCCCTCACATACCGACGTCATAAGATGAGACGCGTAAAAGATGAGAAGTCGGGGGCGTGGCGCGCGGTTCTCTCTCTCTTTCTCTCTTTTCCTTCTCTTTTTTTTCCCTCACGACGGGAAGATTCTCTCCCGCATCTGCGGCGGCGGCAGCGGCGACGGTGCGCGGTGAATTCGCGGTTATAAAGCCGCGGTAAATCATTAACGGGGCTTCCTCCTCTCCTTTTCCGTGCCTTCGAACTTTCGTCTTTCCGCTTATTTCCTTATTATAAAGTCGCCGACGCGATAGCTCGGCTCTGCCGAGGGAAGTTTTGTCGAGCGAGTGTAGTATTTTTATCTGTGCAATCGCAAACGAATGATGGCGAGAACAATTTGCGCTTTCTCTCTTTCTGCCGAATAATTGCCGCCTAATTTAAACGCCGATAAAAAAAATCTACGATTGTGTCCTCGCGCACAAAAAACTAATAACATGACTTACAACACAAATAATAAGCCGATTATTGTTTCGTTATTATCGTCGTTTCTGTGAAGTCTATTTTGATAAAGCTCGTGTTTTCGTGAAATTACGGTGTACTGAATGATAAAGTTATTGAACTGTATTACGCACAATATTTTTATCGAACGGTGAAGAGAAATTGAATGTCATTTGTTTTTTAATCAATCAAAGAAATCGCAAATACACGAATAAATCAAGCGAATAAACACGTCTCTTGATATACGATCAATAAATAATGTAAAAACATCAAGTATAGTTTATTGAATGTTCAAACCAAGAGCGATTAGTTACGTCAGCGTTCGTACGCACAGTTCGCACGTGTATATACTATGTACGCGTACATGCAAGATATTTATACGTCGTTTTCTCGTTCGTGTAATTGTCGCTCGTTCAACGAGCGTGTTTAACGAGCCGCGTCGAATAGGCGTTTCCATGGAAAGGAACGTTTACATTCCGTCGGATTCGCACCGGAATTTCTTTGAAAAAAAAAAAAAAATTCATCATCGCAAACAGGATGGCACATATCGTCGACGACGTTCGGCCGAAACGCGAAGGAGAATCGCGCACATTATATACACGCAAATGCGCGGTATGCACCGGTCTTGGTATATACGCGCGACACGACCATGATGTACAAGGTGTTGCGGATAAACGGTCAACAAACTGGCCGTCGGGAGCTGAGGATAAATGAACGAAATTTCGGCACCTGTGGTATGCCCGCTGATGCGCCTCGATTCATATGTATACAAGCGTGCACGCCTCGTACATTCAAGCTCGTCCGCGGTGTTTACACGTGTAACGCTTCTCTTTCCTGACCGCGAGAACGGGAGAAGAGATGTAGAAAGAGGAAGAAAAAGACAGAGGTATAAGGAAGGGACACAGAACAGGACACGTCGAGCGCGGTTAAGTAGCGCGGCTCGTTAATTAAGCGATTACGTCAGTCTCGCGCGAAGTCCTGTTCCCGCAGCGTTCGTTTTCGGCGTGAAATATCGCACGGACGAACGCCGAGCGCTTCTCTATCTCGTCCCTCGCGGCCGCAATCCCCGGCTCTTTCGCGCCGGATTAAATTGAGAAATATGTCGCGAGGCATAAAAAATAATTGGAGCGATCGTTCTCTGCGAGCGCGCCCAGACTCCTTTGGAAAGCGAACATGACGACGTATGGGCGCGCGATCGTTCAACGGCTATCAGATCAGATCGCGAGAGACTTGTGGAATTTTTCGGCCAGATACAATTTAAAAGTAAGAGGCGGTAGTCCACATTTTTCGAACCCGCATGATCACGAGTAAAAAATTTCCCCGACGGAGGGACAGACTGTTTCTCTCGTTAGTGCTTGAATATATCTCAAACGCTCACCCCGCGGTCTACACCAGTTATCTCGATTAATAAATCTCGCGTGAGGTTGTTTTTTCATGCGCGCGAAACGACGCGCGACCACGAGCGACGCAACACCCTCTCTTTAATGTAATTTTCCAATTTTTTATCACGTCGATTAAACATGTTAATAATTACTGTGTTCCAGTTCTTTTCTTATTTATTTTCAACACGTTCAAAAACACGCGCGCGCGTAAATGAGGACAAATAACGGATAACATCGTATTGCTCCGAAATTTTGCCCAGCTCCTTATCTCGAGCGTGATCGTGTCACGAGATACCAATTCACGTTCATTATGCGCGTTGCGTGTCGCCGTTGCCTTATCGCAAGGTGACGAGAAGCAAGGTGACAAACAACGTTGTGGCATCTCGAACGATCTGTCAGTCAAGCAAACACACGCAAAAAGAAAAACGGTTTGCCGGTAGCATCTAATAAGAGATACCGAGTGCCGGTTTGATTTTACCTGCCCGTTTGATTTTCTCGCCTCTTCTCAAGGTTTGCTTTCTATAGTTCTTGAGGCGAATTTACACTGATGATCGTCCTGATAATGACTTCATGCACGAAAATAAATTACCATAGTTAGACTTTTTTGTAAACAAAGACGGTAATTTCAAAAACTAAACGCTAAAAATTTAAGACAAAATTATTGTTTTGGACAAATCTAAGCGAGCGAGAGAGAATTTCGCAATAAAACCGAAATGATTACAATGGGATTACTTTTTGTATTTATTCTGGATACTCTTGCTGGTGACTGATTGAAGTAGGATTTAAAAAGTCTTTCATTGTTTGAGCGCGGATGATTGATTTTATGGAAACGCACACATTGCGTGTACACGAACAATATGTTCTACTTTCATTTTGATGAATCATCTCGCTAATCGCCGTAAAGGGACCGTGTAAATTCGCTTCTACCGATTCCCTCTCCCGTGTCTTCCTCTTTCTCGGCGATCGGTTACCAACCTGATGTCCAGGCCGAGGTGCGCCTGCTGGAAGAAACGAGAGGGGGGAGGGAAGGGGCCTTGCACGAGAAAGCGAACGGAAGATACGTATCGCGATCTTGTTGGACCGAATGAAGAAATGTAAACGCCAATTAAACATTTTATTGATACGCTTATGTCGTGTACCCGCGTCTGATTCTCCTACCCACGTTTAACAGAGCGCGGATTCCTTCTTGCCGCGCTTGTGTATATCGCTTGAATAAAGTGACGGTCGGGAGAAAAGATAGGTTTTGCTCCTCTCTCCGAGAGGACCTAATCCACTCGTCGTTTCTCAGTTAATGCCTCCGGGAGATCGCAAAATCGCGATAGAATCGATCGCGTCCGGCCGTGGAGCCGCGCAGGCTAATCGCGCGAAAACGACGTGGTTCTTAATCGGCGTGTCGACGGACAAGCGATACGGATATAATCCGACGGAGATCGGCGAAAAAGCGCGGCGATCAACGAGTAATGTTGGCGCATTATTTCGCACGACTCGCAGCGTTCGATGCACTCCAATTTAGATACCGATCGATAGTCGGGAATTGGTTCGTTAACGGATGTTATGGATTTACGCACGGTCAATAATACGCGTGGTAAATACACACGACCGGAAAATAAATGGCAATAAAGTGACTAGATGACTGGGTAACAATAATACGTTCGATTTTCAATGCGCGTGTACAAATTTGATTTTTATTTGTGTCGTGTGAAAATTTAATCGAACTATAAAAAGAAAAGCTTTTCTACATCTTGAAGATAATTTCGTATTCTGATTTAACTTTTGGGCATCAGGCGATGTTCAGCTATACATTGTTTAAGTACTCTCTACACGGAGCGATCTTTACTTCCCCCCGTCCGTCTGTAATAACGGGGTTCTACCTTCCGTCAAACGAGCGGACATGATAATTCCATTTTCCTCACCCACGCGTGAAGAGTGGGACGTGTCGGAGGTGTTAAGCGAACCTAATAATTCTATGGAAGAGAATCAGAAAGGTCCGTGAGTGTGCGATAAGCATGCAACGCCCAGCGATCACCGCTTGCGCAATAAAGTGATGTGCGCGTTGCTGCTTTTCATCGTAGAAAATACAGGCACCGCCGTTATCGGGGAATACGAATACGCGTGTAACATGTCAGTCAAGAAACGGCGCGGGTCGTCCATAATAATAATGTAACGACGAAGAATCCGTAACAATGTCGAAGTGGCGGCGGCGGCGGCGGCGGTCTGCTATAATTGGAGAATGAACTTTCTGGAGAATAATTAGACGCTGCCACCTCGAGTAACCACGGGGATGCGAAATGGTGCGAGAACTCCCATGGCAGACACGGCGCGCATACACACATTAATCAAATGTGTATGTATGTACGCGCGTAAACGAAACCGCTCTACGTGAAGTCGCGGAGGCGAGCAACGTCAGTTTTTGACAAGGAGGCATAGCCGGTGGTGGTGGTCCTTCGTCATCCCTTTTGGCTCTTCGGGGGGCGCGCAGCTTCTCGGAAAGAAAAGAACGTTTCGCGAATCGAGTTTCTCGAGCCGCGGACTCACAATCTTTTCGCATTGGCGCCTACGCGCGCGCGTGTATTGACTTATATTCCTTGTTTCTTCTCTCTCCCGCCCATTGCATAGAGTAATCGCGTCCGCCACGCCTTTTTTCGCGAAGAACTACTACGCGCGCACACATTCCGAAACGTTTCAATTAGCGATTCCGTCGAGGCTTTCCGTCTTGTAGTCTTTTCTCTTGAATTTTGTTGCGACGGTAATGACATGATCAAGTTCATGTTGAATTTATTTGATAATAATCGTCGAGAAAAGAAAACCAACTTAGAGATAAGAAATGTTGGTTTCTTTTATTTTTAATATCAGAAGAAAATTTACAGTGACTGAAAAAAACGAATGTTGATTAAATCACACAGGTTACAAGTGAATTCTAAATAAGTCCGATATAATTTCCGCGGCTAAAAAGTAAAAAAAAACCTGCTGGTGTGTAAAATTTCACAAAAGAAATCTCGTCGATCGCAGACAATTTTGTATTTCGGGAGTATATTTATTTACACGACTTGCGATCTTTCAAAGACCCACGCGCGCCGGAAATCAGACTTTATTGGGACGTAATTGAGACATACCGTACATCTCGGCGGAGATTTTCGGAGTTTACTCGCAGCACGGGCGATACGGCGTGATAAATGCACTCATGTATTCCGGTATTACAACCAAATGCCCGATCTAGATACAAGACTCTCTTTCTCCTTCGCGTCAGCGAGAGGATTCCGGGCCACGTGTGCCTCTTCTTTGTGGTGTGTGTGACACAGGACGTTATATACGTTGCGTAGCGCCGACCAAAAAACGCCGTTTTTATCTTTCGCGTTAGCAAAAGCCCATAAATACCTGTTAAGGTGTTAAGTTACCACCCATGGTACACGTAGCGTCGTTTCACGCGTTTCCAACTCGTGATGCACACCCGTGTGCTTGAGAATGCGCGCACGTATGTGTGTGTGTGTGTGCGTGTGCGCGCGTGTATGTCGCGAGTGCAGATATATATATCGTCCGCTAATCTGCAGTGGCATCGATGGTAGCCCGAAAGTCGATTCGTACGCTCGTAATTCGTCGCGCCCGGGAGATAACACTCGAGAAAATGTAATCGAATGCTCTCTCTCTCTCTCTCTCTCTTTCTCTTTTTCTCTCTTTCGACGACCAAGAAAGCACTTCCGAAGGTTGCTTCGAGAATCGTTCGAGGGCAATTCGAGATGATACTTTCTTGCAGAAACTCTACTTGTCGCATAAAAATCCGTATTACAGAAAACGAGAAAATGAGCTCATAAATTTTTGCCGAATTCAGATCAGTGAGATATTCAAGAGAGTTACGAATGAATATAGTTAAGTAACTTTTGAGAGTGACTATATGAGGCATATTTAACGACGACCAAATCGCGTTCATAAATTTATCACGAAGGCACCGCAGAGTCGTTTGGGACTCGCGATACACGAATCCGACGGATTCGGTAAACGGATACCAGGCGGATCTCCTCCGCACGTCGCCATAGTCCCGCGATTATCTACGCTTTCCTGCCATAGATCTCTTGTTGTGGCGTCCCGCACCGTTATCTGTGATGCCCTGTTATCTTGTATCATCTGGCCACGGCGTATCGTTCTCCAAAGGTTACGAGCTCGCGAAGCGGGTGCTCTCTTCTCTAACACGGCGAATCCACGCCCAAGATGCTATCGTTGCCGCTACGATTATTATTACGGTCGTTTCGCTACCGTAACATGCCGCGGCGAGTTGTTTTTATCCGTAAACGCGCCGCCACTCATTCGCCGCCGCGAAACAAATCCCCTTCGCATCGGTGAGAAAATTGCCGCGTCGGCATCTTTTTCGTTCTCTTTGATGAACCGCGATATGGCCTAATCAATGAGAATTCACGTTGCTTGTTGATGTTAATTATATATCAAATATAAGTGCAATTTCGCGAAAAACGAGAGATAGAATTGGAGACGATGATTTGAAAAAAAAGTTCAATCTTCAGATTGTTTCGAAAAAAATATTTTTTTCAAGACCAAACCAGCGCGTTTTTTTATATAAAAATCGAGAAAATTATGAGAATAATAATTCACATGAATTTCTCTATCATCATCGCTAATTGTTGCGACGACTAAACGACGATGTCGGTTAAATCGCAGTCAATTTTTCATCGCCGACGTTGGACATGCAAATGAGTAATAAAACGAACACGCGGCGCCCGTGCGGTATGAAAAACAATCGCCGTGCAATTTCAAAATGAAATAAGAAATCTCTCTCTCTTCACCCATCTGTCCCATCATTTGCTTGCTTCTACTCTCGCATTACGCAGTCCATTTCTCGTCACTCGCGGAGACACGAGAATTATCGCGTGCGCGCGCACGAGCGTTAAAGAATGCGCAGATAGGAATCCAACGATAGGAAGAGACTTGGAAAGCTCTAGCGCGGCGGTATCAACGGGATTAGAAAGAGAAACGGCGGCGATCGTCGCACGACAAGACCCTCTCGCTTCGGTTCTCGCCGATTTCTCTCCCTTCCAATTCCTTATCTTCCGCGACCTCCGTAGAACCGCGTGTGTATCGTGTATTATATTTACTCACGTCCGTGTGATGCCGTCTGAGAAATGCCCATTGAAATCCCCGCGTCGAAGTTTCTTCTCCTAAGAGCGAGCGAGAGAACACGAAGGAAAGAACGCGGGACGAGACAGAGACGAAACGGAGGTGAAAGAACGGAGGTGCACGGGCCGAGGGCAAAACGGAACAATTGATGATAGCGAGCCGTCACGAGTGCACCGGGATCCACGACGGAGACGTCGTCGTCCTCCGTTCGCGCGCCATTTTTGTGGGGTGTCTCACGACCGTGAACGGACCGTGACCTCGCAGTCCGGGGCGTTCGGCGGCGCAAAAAAAAAGCCCGACCGATGAATATCTTAATGCCGTTGTGTGTATGCGTGTTCGGTATGTTCCGCGGTTCATCGCGGACTCGAATCGAAGCGGCGCGGAGCCGCGGCCTGCGTCGGTATGGAAATGCAGGCTCGGCCAGGGTCATGGCGCTTCTCTCGACGATGACTCGGAATCGAGAAGCGTTTAGAGCGCTCGAGGAATGCGAAACGCAGTCTCCGCGAGCCCCGCGGAGAAAACGAGACGCGAAAGAATGAGGAGGAGCGTGGAATGGAAAGAGAGGACACACGGCTCCGTCTTCGTCTTTTGCCGTGCAACTCGAGCAAGTCGCGCGAGATTTCCTCGCAGCCCGACGGTTGAGGAAACCGTTCGAGACGTCATCAGTGCCGTTGGGATCTTCTCCGTTGGTCGACGAGCGAACGTTACGGTGCGGTCATGGATATGGAAATGCACTCGCGGGAGGTTACGGTACTTGGTTGGAATCGTGCCTCGGAATAGTACTCTTCTCAGAGAGAGAGAGAGAGAGAGAGAGAGAGAGAGAGAGAGAGAGAGAGAGAGAAGACGAGGGGAGAAGAATGACGACGATGATATGCGCTATACGAAAGTCAAAGAACACACGGGAGACACCGCGCCGTGTCGACGCTCGAAACAGCTCGGAACAGTTAACTCTTTCGGGCTCGACAGTTGCACGCGCTGTTTGAAGTTCTGGTTCGTGCGGTGCAGGGAAGCATCGATTGCACGAGAAAAGATTTGTCTGAACAGGTAGTTTTGAAGACCCTTTTGAAGTCACTACGAGAGACGCGATCGGAGGTAGAATTTTGTGTTCAAACTTCGGAACTTCAATTCGCGCGTGTAGAAGCGGCGTTCTCTTCTTCTCTTCGTTCTTTCGGGAAGGAGTTAGATATTGCACCGCGTTTTCGGTACGCCGCATACGATTTATTCGCAATATTGCTCTCATCTCACACACACAGACACGCGATTCTTATCACGGCCGCGTGCACATGTTGCTTTTTTCCTATCACCTGTGAGTGAGGTTTCGTTCGTATATATATACCATCGTCGCTCCCGAATGCGTTATTATCGGCACGATCTCGATCGCCGCCGTCCTTGATCTTACGACGCGTTCTCTCAGTTCGCTCTCCCTTCCTTCCTTCCTCCCCGTCCCATCCCACCCTTTGCTCTTTCCGCGACTTTCTTTTTCTTCCGATCCTCCGTCCGTGTTCTATCTTCTCTCGCACGGGCAGGCTGAAAATCGGCGCGGGACTTGAAGGTGCCGGCGCGACCAAACTCGCGCGCTCGAACGAATCGATGAAAAATAACCACCTGTCCCGGTCCGGCTGCCAAGATCGTAAACGTGCCGTGAATATACAAACGTGTAGGAGAAAGAAAGAAAGAGAGAGAGAGAGAGAGAGAGAGAGAGCCGGTCCCAACAGCGGATCTATAGCAGGGCGTCTGAGAGGGCGTATAACGCGGGAAGTATATTCCAGTACTCTATGCATGGGTTGCAAGGCCATGACCAAGAATGAAGGGAAAGGAAAGAAGAATAAGAGAGAACGGGCGAAAGTCTCCAGTCTCTCAGTTAGCAGCGCGGCACGCGGTTTGGTTTATAGCCGCGCGTCCGATGACAATGTCCACGCGGCTTTAAATCTCCTCCTTTCGCCCTTATCCAACCGGGTCGCGGCGGTTCCCCTTTTCTTTTCGTTGTTCTTTTTCGCTTTTGCATTATATCATATTCCATTCCTTCCGTCGTACGTTCCCCGAGTATGGCGTCGCGCTCCGCCCGCTTTGCCTCCCTGCACCTTCTTCTTCTTCTCTTTTTCTTTATCTGTTTTTTCTTCTTATTCGTCGTCGTCGTCGTCGTCTTTTGCGTCGATCTTCTGCTCCTTTTTTCGACTCTTTGCTCTTACTTTATGCGTGCCGGTGTCCCCTCTCGACACGCTGAGAGAGTATACGCGTATAACTCGCGACGCGAACAGCCACGGGAACGCGCCGGCGTCGAGAGAGAACGAATGTTTATGTACTGATAACTGACAGCACCCCGGCGCGGAAAGCCGGCACCGATCTCGTCGCGAGATCCTCCTTTGGAACGTCTTTCGGTTAATCTGGGGACTGAATTTCGAACTCGCTCTTTATCTTCGCGTAAGCACTGAGGAAGATACGATGATATATGATTCAGATATTAATCACGTGTTTACCGCTATTAAATCTTTATATATTACGCCGTATATTACACTTTCCTTAAGTTGTTTCCTACACCTTGTTATCGCCGAGAGAAATGATTTCTAGCTGTGATCGTTCTTTTATTTTTTTTTTTTTTTTTTTTTTTTTTTTTTTTTAGTTAATTGTCGCGCGAGAAATATTCTCACGTGCGTAAATTATTTACTTGAACTTCCTACAAATGCGCCGAGAAATTATAATGTCGCGTAAAGAATATTTTCCACGAGATTTCGCCTTGAAATGGGTTAAAAAAC
>NW_018020755.1:67916-91969 GCF_002006095.1 Pseudomyrmex gracilis
CCGAGAGAAATGATTTCTAGCTGTGATCGTTCTTTTTTTTTTTTTTTTTTTTTTTTTTTTTTTTTTTTTAAGTTAATTGTCGCGCGTGAAATATTCTCACGTGCGTAAAATATTTACTTGAACTTCCTACAAATGCGCCGAGAAATTATAATGTCGCGTAAAGAATATTTTCCACGAGATTTCGCCTTGAAATGGGTTAAAAAACGGTGATTTGACATTACGAGCGACAGCGAAATGACGTTTCGTTCGCTGCGCGACCCATCTCGAGTATCAAGGAAGACGATGAGAGAGGAGAACTCTCTCACCTCGGTCGTCTAAGCCGGCCGATCGCGACGGCTTTCCAGGAAAATCGGATTTCTTCCGCGCCGTGAATCACTCCCTCGCTCGTGGGAGATGTCCCTTTGCGTTGCACCCTTCGTGTTTGTTCGCGCTCGCAGTCGCGTCTCGTCGTATCGTCAGCCAACGACGCGACACGTTGCTTGCTATATAGCGTGTGAGGCCCGCGTAGCGCAACGCTTTACGATCGCGACCCGTTAATTCAACCGGTCCCGAGGCAGTGCTCAGCAAAGAGATTTACGGTGGTGCTTCGAAGTCCTGCTTTCCGAGGATGAGCCTATGAACTCGAATCTCTATTCGTCTCTCACTCTCTCGCTTTCTCTTTTATAGCGCCCCGTCCACTGCGCTAACACCTTTCGAGATCCTACTTTCCTCTTCTCGCGCCATCCTCCTCCCTTCCAATCCCTGCGACGGGCTCGTTGTGTGAATCGATGGTCTCCTCACTCTAGTATGACAAATGTTATTCCCGACAGTAAACGTCGCTAGTTTGGGTACGATGATTCACGGCCTCGTGGGCATAAGCTTGGCGCGAGCTCCTCCGAAGGGCCCACTTTATTTGCGGCTTAATTTTATGTGCTCCTCCGCGCGAGAGGAACCTCGTTTCGTGCGTGGACTCTCTTGGGGCTCGTGGTCATTCTCGCTCGGTGTGAGATTTTGCACGGAATCGAGAGAGGGTTCGTTTGCGCGAGCCGCGTCGTCGATATCCTCGGCCGATGAGGTGCGTGTTTGTACGACGAACTCGGAAGATGTTCCGTGTTGTGACACATGCGAGGAAGCGAACGTTTCCATCGCCGTGTCGAACGCCGCGCTTAGTCGACGACACCGTGGTTTATTATCATGAAATTGACGATCGTTCGCCAATAACGCAAAGCAGGTAGAGATACGCGCGGCGTCATTAAGCGACGGACGTAGCTGCGGAGTCTCTTCGGGATTTAATTGCAAGTCTCCGCGTGGAGCGCTTCTTGAATGTATAGTCCTTCAATAGCGGCTTGTAGACGCTTATGAAGTTGGTTCTTCTTCAACAAAAGCCGCACGAGTTTCTAAGCCGATTCGAAGAAGTATTCTTGCAATGACCGTGGCGGTGCGCGAGGTTACGATGTCGTTTTACGATCGCTTCGTGCAGTCGAAAGGGATTAAACCGCAGTTAGGGTTCGAATCTATCGGACCCTTCATTCTTTACGGGACCGAGTTCAGATCGACGAAAGGGAACAAAAGAATGGTTACGAAAGGTCCGAGACATGTATGGTCCGAATCTTCGAACCGTACATAAACGGCGCGGATATTTCTCTAATATTTATAGCTCCTCTGAGATAATAAAAGAAGATAAATGTACCGAATATTAATGAGAAAGAAAATTATATGGTCCTAAAAATCTCACATTGTATTAATATATATTAATCATTTCGAATGTTTTTTTTGTTGCGCAATATCTATCGATAAAAAAATTCTTCTTTTATATTAAGCGGAAGCAGACGTTGCGTGGTTCAGGTAACAATAACAAAACTCGCTCCAAAGAAATTGTTTAGAAGACGATTACGACCGAGCAACTCTTTGGTACGAGAGAAGAGCCGATACCGCTGGTTGTCTCGCTCTTTAAATAAAATGTCCGTGTCAGTGAACATCACGACCCCCCTCCGGGTCGAAACCGAGGAGGTTCACTATAACGTTGGATGACTATGTGGGACACCACGGAGGACACGGCGTCGTGTCACTCCGCTCTCATGTCCTTTATTATCCCTGACGAGATAGTACGTTCACGATTGCATTAATCATAGACAGTGCAACATGAATCCGGCATACGATCTCTCTCTCTCTTTGTCTCTCTCTCTCTCTCTCTCTCTCTCGGGATATTGTAAGAGACTTTATCTACGCGGTACTAAAGATATCCCTTCCGCATTTGATATATCCGCGGGTACATCGATTATCACACGAGACATCGTCGTCGCTTTCCAGAGAGTTTCATCGTGGGCCGACGAATAAACGATTTGTCAACGTATCCAACACGCGCGTTTCGGGGATCGTATTTTCTGGGTAATTAATACGTCTTCCCATGGGGCGCGAACGTCAACAATTTTGTAAAAATAGAGACGTACCGAAGTTCCGGTTTCTGTTTATTCTCCAACGACCGGTGATAAATTAATAATAACTGTCGAGAGATATTATCGTTACGTTCTTTTGGATAATAAAGCAACACACGAGATAAAAGAGATATAGTAAAATAATTCCCACTTCTCTCAAGAAGCGCGCAAGAAGAAAAACTTAAATTTTCGTCACTATACCAGTAATCACGGTAAAAGTAGTTTCGTGAGTCGAAAATCGCAGAGACGCGACGTACTTTTAGACGTCGCGACGACTCTGTCTCATTACCGAAATCACCGTTTCTGACCTTACACATTCCCGATAAGAAATTTGAGGGCGTCTCTTCGAGATAGCAGCCGTTTGGAAGTCGTTTTGTTTTGACGTAGTTTTGCGGTCGTCGCCCATCTCTGTTACGCGATCGTCTCGATTTTCTCCAAGCAAACACTTGGTAGAAATATTCGACTACCGTCTCTCGCAAAGTCGATCCCGTTTCTCATTTGTCGACAAGGACGAACAATTCGCGCGTAAATTCGCGACTTATGGGACGCGCTTTGAAGAGAAAATTCACGTCGATGTTCCCAGGCGTGTTTGCAGACTTGCGATATCGCTACGATAGAAATGTTGGGAATCTCGCGTTGACGTGATTATCTTTCTCATCGCACGAAGAGCTCGCGCAATCGCCGGCTGGCGATAATTACGCTATAAATCAAGCGATAAATGGATTCTCCCGCGCGAGTATATCGCGACATCGAACGTCACGTGTGCGTTGTCGTCGCATAGTCGCAGTCGAAGTTCACAATTAGTACGTTGGCAGGAATCTTGCCGCATGCCAGGAACAATGAACTTTACGGCACGTTGTTCGCCAAACCGCGCGGTTTCTCTAATCTTTCTGGTAAATACGGCGACGGAGAGCGAGTTTATTGAAACTGTCGTTTTCGGAAGAAATCGGACAAGAATTATCCTGTTTCACCTTTCCGGCAAATATGACTTTTTTATCGTTAAAATCGATGATGCATCGGCAGGACATGAAAAGAAAGAAAAAAAGAAGAAGATAGAGAATTGGCGAACGACGCGGGAGTGAGAAAAAAGAGGAACGCGCGCATGTGAAGTGCGCGCAAGAACGAGCGAGAAGGACGTCGCGCAACGCAACGAGAGAGAAGAGTGTACATTCGTTATCTGATCGGAGACTTAAGGCTACCTTGAATGAGATGAATGCCTTTACGTGACTCTTGCGCGCTTGCCTAGGCGCGCATCCATTCGCCCTTTCATTTCAAGTGCTTCGCTGCCCTTTTCTGGGTGGCTGCCCTTTCTCCGCAACCACCGCGATGTACCCATCGCTCTTTCTGCCCTCTCTCCCCCACCCTTCTTGCTCGGTGGGCCTTACAGCTTGTGATTTATCGCGTACGCGAAAATTTTGCGAGTGTCGAGTGATCTTTGCCGATTTTTTTTATCGGTGATTCTTATAAAGGTTTTCTATTCATAATTTTCATTTGTTAAATTTTAATTTTTCTGTCAGGAAGCATTTGAAATAAAAGAGACTGAATATTTTTGCAAAAAGTGTTTGGTATGTTTATGTCTAACTAAATAATCTAATTATGTATTCCTAAAAGATAAAAATGACAGTTTGCGAAGAACTTCGCGTCACTACAGTGGTTTTAAAAATGTTTAGCAATTTAAAAAAGAAAAAACAAATGCCGATCGCGTGACACGTCGATACGATGACACTGTCGACAACAGGATGGGACATGCGGAACGCGACAAGGTGTCTCCGAGAACGTTCTCGGGGGAGAGCAAGCACAACGAACAGTACGGTTCTGCAGGTTCTTCGCGCGGACGCGGATCGACGTTCGGCGCTAATTTAACGAGGTATAAATAAAGCCGGAGGGCGTGGAGGGTCCGAGATGGAGGAAGCTGGAAAGACTTTGAGTAGGGTTCGTGAGAAGAAGGAGGAAGAGGAGGAAGAAGATGGCGAAAAGAAAAGGACGCGCTCAGCAGCGACGAGGATAGAGGTGATTGGACCGAAGGCTGGTTAGCTGTTTCGGAATGACAAGTTCATTTTATTAAGACGCCTTCAGCCGCATTATGGTCGTCACGTGTTATTCGCGGACCTGCAACCGACCGGAGTTACCCATATCCTCCACGATCGTGTGAGATTGTGTGCGCGTACATATATGTGCGCGCGCGCGCGCGAATACGAGCGCGACGACACGGTCCACGAGCGAGCAACTCAGGAACAGAAGGGAACATATATGAGTGCCGAGTGTGAACGGATATGTCGCTTTCTTTGATGTCTCCGCCTCCCCTCCAACAACAACGACGACGACGACGACGACGACGACGACGACGACGACGACGGAGAAGAAGAGGAAGAAGAATACAACGACGACGACGAGCGAGGCGAGAGATGCTAGCTCTTTTTCATCTTCCTCTCTTTTTCTCGCTGTCTCCCCTCTTCTTGATATCTTCACTGTTTGTCACTGGATGTGCTCTCCTTAGCTATTTACTTATTTCTTTCTTGTGCTCGATGAGTGCAGTTGGTCGAGGATTATTGTGTCTTATATTTCAAAGCGGTTCTCGACTTTCCACGACTCTTGTCGCAAACGTCGGCAAGTGATTTTCTCTTTACGAAAAAGAAACCATTAAGCTATTCAGTCAAAAAAAAAAAAAAAAAAAAAAATAGAATTTGTATTACCTGCATATTTCATTGTCATAAAAAATATTCTCTAAATTCTAAAACACTAAAATTCTAATTTTGCATAAAGTCTAGAGGTCTCTCGAATATACGGCACACCGGAAATTGACGAGTTAAATAACACGGCGTTTAAGATTTCATGTGCCATTAGACATCTGCTGATAATCGTCGGAGGCTCAATTATCCGTTATATCTTTCGACAGTTCTGTCGTAGCGCGGCGTTTATTACGCAAATGAAATAAGCCGCTTTTACCAGCTACCTAAACAGCGTCATATTTCCCGGAGTAACACGCGAGAATGCTATAAAAAAAAATCTCTGAGTGGATGCGAGGAAAAATATGAGCGCGGCCGCCACGCGCGCACGAGAACAGCTTTTGATAAAAAGTCGCAACGGGAAAGATGACGACAGTACTGATTCGACTCTTTCGTACCGGTACTGGAATAACTCTGACAAAGTAGCCCTATAAATACACGCACTGTTTCTCTTTTTTTTTCTCTTCTCTGTATCGGAGCCAGAACATTCCTATCGTCCGGAACCTGAACTCGCCCTCTCCCCCACCGACTTCCTCCCGCACGTAAACTCCTCTTCTCTCGTTCCGTGATTCCTCCTCGACATTATCCTGCGCATCCGCGCAGAAGGGGTCCTGCGGCTCTTCTTGTATCTGATCGAATCGGAGGGGCATCCTTTGGTTTGAGCGAAGGTAAGGACCGTCTTCTTTGTTTCCTCCTCTGCCTCATCCTTGTCGAATATTTCGGAATACGGCCGATACGTCACGATAATTCCCCCCCAGTATATCGACTTGATCATTGTGCATTGAATTTCCCACACGGTAACTTTTGCGACGTACCATCGATCGTCTTGCGGATATTCCGCCAAGCTTTTTTTGATATCCGAGACATCCGCAAGCCGTGCTTCAAACGCGAGTTGTGTCTGATTTCTGCGATTGAATTCATTTATAAAATAAAAAAAAACGTAATTTTAAAAAAAGAATATTGTAATATTAATATCTTATATTTTATATAATATTATATTTATATTTATATTCTGAAATGAAATTTCTCTTTATATAACAGAAAGCTTCTTATTTCTATTAAAGACAACCCACAGATTTATACTGATATTACTTAGGTACACATCAATTTTCTTTGGCTTTTCTCTTGTCAAATTTCTACTGTTCTCAAAAGGCAAGCAAACTTCTCATTTACTTGTTAATACGCCAGATATTTTACAATCGTTTGCTCACTGATTGCACATCGTAACGTTCTTAAGAAAGAACGCCATAGAAGCCGCTTATGCAAAACCGCTTTTCATCATCTTCTATAGATGGATATTAATCAAGAAAGGTCGTATCTCTCGGAGACATCAACGACAACTAATTAGAAGCAGAAATTATATCTTTTGACTTTTACCAAGTAGATAAAGAAAGTGCTTTCTGTTGTCGCGTTTGATACAGCTAATTAATTATTTCCCGCCAATGAGATTTTCTAATGTTACACACCAGAAGGGAAGTTGTTAAGAACAAATTAGAGGAGAAAGAAGAGAATATAGAAAAGCTCGCAGAGAGATTCTAAGATGATTTTCAAAGTCCAGTAAACGAGCGTACGAACGAGAGTCTTGCCTAAGATTCTTCTTTGAGATCTTTACGGTCTTTCACGACCGCACGGCGTTTTTCTTTTGCACAAAATTTTCACCGATGGCCGTGAAATTATTGTTATCGTATCCTGAAACCAGCTTGCTCCCTCGCGCGAACGTATGGTGTCTTTTAACTTTTATCTCTTAGCGTCGCGTCGTTCTGTGCGCTACTGCGCTCGCGTGTCGTGCACACCAAACTTTTACGTGTGTGTTAAAAACTTTCCCGCGCAGGTTTCATACGTGCAGAGTTTTTTTTTCTTTTTTTTATCACAGCGTTATCGCACGAATTGTACGTAAATAAAAGTGTTCGCGTTTAGGTTGGAAAAGATTGCTTTTAATGAAACGAGCTTTACAACTCGGAGGAAAGCGCGGTGATAATTTAGAGAACATGTGTCGCATAACGAGCGTTTATATGTAATTAGCCATGAAAATGGATGACACACCGGCATTTCTCGTTAGTTATATATTCCGTTAATACAAGTTGACTGTATAATGTAACTAAATTTTACTCACGTGAATGCAAAACGCGTCTATTTCGCTTCTCAGCGGCGTAAGAGGAAAACGATTTTATGCGCGCGTCGCGCGTAACTGTTCTCACACTGACGCTCAGTCGGGGGAATGAGTTTCCACGTACACAGATCCGCGCGCATTCACACACGCGCATATTCTTTTATTCCGAACGATTGCGTGCGCGTGTAAAGCGTCGTCGTCGTTGGCGTATAGATGTGGGCGTGATCACCTGCTCTCGGACCTGAACCTTTGCCCTCCCGCTGGTTTCATCCGGCGCGGCTATATAGTGGTATTTCGCTCGGTATTTCGCCGACGCGCCAGACTTAATTTTGGCAGCAAGCTTTTCGTCGCGCGCTTCGGCCTCTACGAAATTTTTCGAGTAGCGCGCCGGATTGTGCCATCATCAGAACAAACAGAGATTCTACCTCGCGCGCGCGCGCGCGAAATCTCTTCGCGATTCGTGAAATGTGCACACACGAGATTTTATTACAACATACATAGTGTAGCTAACATTTGAGAAATATTAATTTTCCAAAAACAAATTACAAAAGTGTAAAATGAGAAATAGTTTTTGTTTCAAATAAAATTCGAAGATTTCGCAGATTTCAATTTTTTTTTTTTTTTTTTTTTTTTTGATTTGAAATACCTCAGCGCGTATCGTTTCCTCCCCTTCTCTCGTTCTTTTTTTTCTGCGCTTCACGCAGGATCGAAAAGAAGAACGCAAAAGAAGAAACCGTGACGCCGCAATTAACGAAATTGCTAATTTACAGCCTTTTTAATCAAATTAATGAGAGGGTAAGCGAGCGCACTTTTATGCCCCCGTCCAGTTATTTATGGTTTATGGTAACTGCCCAAAACGAACCCGCGTCGTTTCTGATCTTAAAGAGTCGATTCCCGTGTGCGAGGTCGTCACCGGACTTACTCTTTTTTCTTTCGCAACTCTTGTGTCTTTCTTACGGTGTCTTTATCACTTTCGTCTCAGCGTTTTTTGCCCGCTTCTTCGTTTTCCTTCCGCGTTTGACAGTCAAAGCGACTTTATGACTGTCTAATTAACGGTGTATCTCTGTCTCGTGGAGCCAACCAACCGGACGTGCAGATTTTTACTCCTTTTAAAAACGCGCTGTTTATAAAGCGTTGAGACAATAGTAATTAAGACGCGCGAGCGATAAAAAACAAAAACAAAAACAAAAAAAATACTCAAAGCTCGTAGAAAGTCAACGCGCGCAAAGTGACGATAAAATGATAAGAGACATGAAGTCTAAAATTTATACGCGATCATTGACATCTTGCACGTTTGAAAATGACACGTTTAAAAATCGACTCGGCCCTTCCGCGTTCGGAAACGGCCGTTAACGTCGTTGTCGCGGAATATCAGTCACGCGTTCCTCTCTCCTTCTCGCGCGGCACGTTCGATGTATCAGTCTCCCTCGGACCCGTAATTTTCTGCGATATTACCTCACGCCCACGATTTCCTCCGATCACAAGCGGCACCGCTCTTCCTCATTCACGTTGATTTTCTTTCGCTTCTCACCTGCCGTTGTCGCACGTAATTGTTCGATGGTGGTTCATGTAGATTTCTATTTAACGGTGTGTCCGGGGCAAGAAAGGAGACCTTCTTGGGTCGTGGCGTTTTTACCGTCTCACGCCGCAAGAACGTCGTCCTCGGCTGTGTGTATATCTGCCGTCTGTATAACGATAGGTATATACACGTCGCTGAATGCACCGTGCAGATGCTCACTATGATGGCTAAAGCTTTCCTCTCGCGGGAGAGAACGATCTGCCAAGTATGGATCAACGACCTCTAATATACGATGTATATTTACGTATAAAAGAGAACCGAGTCGCAGAACTGAATATCCCTTTAGTTTTTGCACAATCTTTAAAGATATTAATTTAATCCGTGCGCGCGCTTTTATAAAATAATTTCCGAAAAAAATTTTTTTCCCGATCGGTGATCCCAGACGAAAGAGAAAAGACGAGGGAGAAATCGCACGACGGAGTGTGACGCTCGATAATAACGCGTGGGAGTTCGGTTTAAAAATTGAACGATACCGAGAAGAGAGAGAGAGAGAACTCCCGCGAAGAAAGATGATGAAACGCGAGGGAAAAGAGAGACGAAGCCTCGTGCCCGGGCTGAGAACTTTGATGTACTGTCAGACAGACATCGTAAACGCATTAGTTCCCGGTATGTGCTCGTCTATGTCCCTAACGTCTCTAACGTGCGATTCCGTTATAGACGTTACCTTCCCCTATCCGTCGTCCATCGGTTGCGCGTCGTCTTTATCCTCTCTTTTTTTCTGTGCTCAGAAATACACGCGAGTTTCACGTGGGAGCCGCGCACAAAGGAGACGAGAGGGAAATGCGGTTTCAGTTCCACACACAACAAGATCTCGGAGTACACTCCGCGGATAGGCAGGGCACGGAGCAAGAGCCAAGTCGAACACCGAGAGGTGATCGATGTTGGATTATGACGCGGATGGTGCGCGCATTGAAAACGGTAAAGAATGTCCGACTAACAAGGCTAACATTGGTTCAGTCGGTCGATAGCGTGTGCGGTTTCGCAAGACAGCGAGAGTACGCGTCTATTACATCCAAGGAGAATCACGTGTGTATCACGTATATTATAAAATTGCGACATAAAGCTTCGCATTTCTTCTACCTCTAATTGAAGAAGAAAAAAAAATGACTAGGTACGTCTTAATTCTGGAAATTTATATTTGAACGCTGAAATGTTTGCACAACGTCACGTTTCGGGCGAGCTTCGTCATGAAGCTGCGCGATAGTTCTCGCGTAAATCTCTCGGTTCTCGTTATCGTGTTTATCGCGGTCGAGATGGCAAAGTATCGCGGAGGTTAATCACGATCGCAGCTTTTACCTCATAGCTCCTAACGTTCGTACCACCTTCTCCGACGAATGAAGCTGATACTTAGACACGATATGCAGACGGATACTTCGCTCGTAGCGAACACACGAGAGAGACTCGCACATTGGTTCCTTGTTGATTCGACTGAAAACAGCGATACCATCGGGAATCGGAAAAATCGTGTATTAGCTTATATTTGATGATTATCGGATCCAGCAATTAGGCGGACTCCAGTACTCGTAACATTTTACATCCGTGTTCCAGCGTGTCGACCAGATGAGATTGTTCCAAGTTTGTCCGATAAGACAGGACATAATGGGCACGAATAAGTAAGAAATATAACGTAATCTCGCCACACACCACGTGGACGAACGGCGGAGAACCCGGCGGAGAGAAGGCGCGAGAGAGACGTGATCGATGTTAGATTGTAAACGCGACCGCTAGCGAAGCCCCGTGAGCTACGGGGAATCGTAAAGAATGTTCGGCTAACAAGGTTAACACGAGGTTCTTGCAGGTCGAACACAGACGCGCAACGTACACCGTCTGAAAAATAACAATACGATTGTGCCTTTAATAGATATCGAAGAGGTGACTCCACCTGGGCCGCGCGAGGTCACGTCAATCAGCCGGGGATCCAGGTGTAATATGCTGATCCGTCCGCGATCGTCAAAGGTGATTTGATAAAGTGCCTGTTACTACGTGACTCGGTGATCACCACGTATCTATTCAGCGTCGAGTAAAATCAACGAGAACGATATGCGCAGCATGGTAGTCTCAAGTGTGGCATTAAGAAAAGTGTGATCGAACCAAACGAGCGGGTCGCACTTTCACGCGGATATTTTTGCCAGGAAGAGTCGTGTCTGTCCGAATTTGCGATGAGAGTACGCGCGAATAATGAAAATAACGACTTCCCCCGACAGCTATAAGGTCGCGAAAATTGCCGCTTTATTCACAGCGAAAGTCCCGACCGCGCGAACTACAGGAAGACCTCGTCGAAGGTTTCTCGCGCACCATAACGGCAGGTGTATACAAAAACTATTTTTGTAATTAGTGCAACAATGCAAAAGTGCTTCTACATTCTAGAGCTGGAATATTTCTTATAATTAATAAATTGAGCATGTCGTAACGTGCTGGGAAAAATATCGTATATATCGGATAGTAGCTTGATAGAAGGTTAGCGTTTAATTGGAGAATTTTCTGACGTCACCTAGTACGAACTTCGCGCAGTCACGCATCAATCACTGATGTTAGACAACGAAGATTCGATTCATTCGCGTTTCACAAAAGCGATTCGACTGTCGTGTCGCTGATGCTTCTTCGACACGTTAGCAATTGTTGTGTGTCACATATCCGCGAGATGCTGACATGAGATGTTGGCTACGTAGACGTGATTGAGCGCGGAACTTCCTAGAAATGCGAAATCGCAATATCACTTTACGCTAAATAAAATCGCAAGCTATAATACCTAATTAATAAATGTTCCTTTTATCACGATGTTTATCTCTCTTCAAAAAGTTCATAATAAATTATCTAACAATGCGGGAGAAATGTTTGATGTTATATCCGAGAAATTCGCACAATAATCCGCGACTATGACGCATCGATTTGAAACGAAGCGCGTTTTGCAATCCGCTCGAGCTCATATATCGGAGATTGCGCATTGATCAATGACCACGGACGAAGATGCGATTTATTCGAGTTCAACAGAGCCATCTGTCGATTATTAATTTATCCGCGTTACGAACTCTTATAAGAATTATCGTAGTTGAACACACAAATGCCGGCTGACATATCGCCGACAGAACGGCGGGGCATTTCGTGAGCCGCGCGAAAGAAGCGAGAGAAGGTCGCCGCATCGATCAATGATCGCGGACGATGAAGACGTGACCTGTGTGATTTCGATGCGGCCGGTATTGATCCCTCGACTCGTTAACAGTTAACTATCCGGCCATTTATACGGGACTCCGTACGCGTTATCATGGCGTTGTGAGTCATCCAACGAAAGTCGCGGGTTGAATCGCGCGAGGCGAGGATTTATTCGTCGGCGCTATTCAACCCGTACCTATAAAAGGTAAAGACCAATATAACGGTAACTAGCTGTATTATATTTGCGGGCAACGCGAAAATTGCGACGCGAGTTTAACGAAACAATATGTTCGAACGCGTTGAATCCCGCGACTGATGCGCTTGAGAAACCGCTTGAGGATCGCGCGCGCGCGCCGATTGGTGATTAGAGATGACAACGTGATACATTAATGATCAGCATATTATCTTTATCTCTGATCTGTTTGACTTGTTGCCTCGTTCTCGTCTGCGTTACACGCAGTCGAGTTGTGATTGAAAACGAATAAACGCGAAACATGTACCGGCATTTCAAGACATATCTCGCTAAACATTCA
This sequence comes from Pseudomyrmex gracilis, assembly GCF_002006095.1. Lineage (NCBI taxonomy): Eukaryota > Metazoa > Arthropoda > Insecta > Hymenoptera > Formicidae > Pseudomyrmex > Pseudomyrmex gracilis. The sequence goes on from NW_018020755.1 coordinate 80,429, forward strand.
ATTCATTTCCATCTAGACAAGACATTATAAAGGTGAATTCTATTATACCGCATCTTATTGCACAATGTCAGCGCATTAGAATAAAGGGTATCGACACGTTGTATCGACGACATACTGGAGGAGAAATTATCTACGACGCTGACAGAATCACCGAAGATTAATTTCAGTTACAATTTTTTTTCACTTTTCCCGAAGTAATTTTTACTACACGCACACATACGCGTGACGTATTTCCCGCAACATCAGCAGTGGAATAACATCATGAAAGGCGGCTAACGAGCCACTTATTATCGGCAAAAATCGCACTACTGTAAACATCGTATATTAAATTACCGACATTATTACACGCGCCGTACAACTGACGGGATACCGAATGAGCTAACAAATCGAGTGTCAAACATCCGAAGGTCTCTCTCTCTCTCTTTCCCTCTTTTTTCTACTTCGTTCAAGTAGCAGACGTCGCTCACACATCGTCGACGGGATCTGTCCGAGTTTGGTATCATCGTTGGAACTTCGTTAGTTGTTAACCTCGAAGCTACGTAGAACGAGATGAGAAACCAAAGTGTACACGTGTCCGTCGTGCGACATGATTCATCGCGAGAAACTCGATAGGACTATGCGGAACCAGCAGTAGCGTACGGTGATGGTCGCCGCGGGAGAATCGCGAAGGAACTCTTCTCTACATGAAAGATCCTCATTGTTGGAAAACGCAAAGAAACCCGTTTTGCGAGAGAGAAAGAGAGAGAAAGAGAGTCGCGCCAGTGTTGTTCGTTCGGTAAAAAAATCGCGCGCGACCGTTACCGGCGCTGCCGCGCGGCCGCCTCCGATGCCATCCCGACGAAGCTCGGCGTCGCTGTGAGCGGGAGTTGAGGGAGACGAGTGCGCACGATACGAATCGTCTCGCGTCTTGAGTTACTGCCGACCCGGTGCGACCTCGGATTATGAGGTTTATTGCTTGAGCGCGCGCGAGTATACTAATTAGCGTGGATATACAGTATGTGCCTATTACGGTAAACACCGCCGAGAGAATTTTCGCGTGTTCCACGCTGATCGTGATCGCCGCGCCGAACGTGAGCGTATGTAGGCGCTGGTAGAGACGCGCACATTAGAATAAACCGTTTTCCCGGCTTCCATCACGTTTGAGCGGACGCGGCAACGGAAATGATCGCGCGGATTTTCACGTGTAGACTTGATTTTAGCGGATGCCGAGAGAAAGATGCTCTTATCGAGCAACGTCCACGAGGAGACGATTCAACGAGATTACATGAGAGAAGCGCTGTTTGCGCTTTCGCACAGCGCGCACGTTTTGCGCGCGCATTGCAATGCTAATTATCATCGCGCGGAGGAAATATCCCGTTACGATCAATTGCCACGTAATTCTCTCCAAGATTATTATTAAACAGATATTTGTTTTTTTCTCTTTGTTTTGTTTAATCTCTTGTGACAAAAATTTTACACATTTATATATACGGCTAGATATTCTCGACGAATTCAGATTTTTACGCGAAAGAAAAATCGCAAATGCCAAAGAGTTAATAACGTTCACGTCTACGTAGATCAAATCGCACCGCTACTTCCATCGCGGAGTTTGCCCGATTAGAATCGAGGAATTCCTCTCCTCTCTCGATAGACGCGCATAGACGGCGAATCCGTTCGTATCTACAGGTGGTTAGTTCCGTCGGACTCTCGTCTTCTCCCCGCAGACCGGTTCTCGAGATCTCGCAGTTCCTCCTCCTTTCTATCCGCCGCTCTTCTCACCGGGTCTTCTATCCCTGTTACGCCGCAATGGGCGCTACCACGACTCTCGTCGTGCACCACGAGGAAACGTAACACCAAGAAGGAGTCCCGCAGTTGCGGCCTCTCCGATGTGGCCATCGGTTGCTGGTGAACAGCAACACGACTCGTTGTTCTGACGTTTCGAGAGCTTGCCCCGCAACCGCGTCGGTCGGTCGGTCGGTTTTGGTCGACGGCAGAACGGCCATTTAATATGGCAACGCGCTCGCCGGAGAGACACTGACAGATCTCGGCAATTAATAAAACGTTTCCCTGCTTATTGTCGTGGGCTACTTGGTTATGCTCTGTGGGCTACCCTTTTCAGCGTAGCGAGCACGTACGAGGCTTCTTCCTTTTCTTTCTTTCTTTCTCTCTCACTCCGAGACTTTCTCTCTATCATATCTTACAGCTTAGCCTCCATCTCCCTCGTCATCTCTCTCGGCTCGCGGCATCGGGCTTCCGTGCCGCACGACCGACACGATGTACCGGGTGTGCCGCGGAAAGGCACAAGCGAAGCGCACAACAGAGGCGCGCCCGCGTTTTGAACGGACGCGTATTAATTGGCCCGCGGTCGAGAGCTGGCACTGGTGGATGTCCTCGTGTCGAGTTTCCACCGTGGCGATTGTTGCCGCGCCGAGACTTCTGACTCGTTGTTGTTGGCGAGATAACGAACAGCGCCCGTAGTCCGGACTGCTGCACGTTCTCAGGAGATGTTTCCGGACCTCCTAGGCTCGCGAGATCGTTCGATTATATCAATTCTATCTGGCGCTTGACGCAAGAGACAGCAGCCTGGATGAGGATCTGGGAAAGAATCTGAATCTTGGAAGTTGCGATGTTATTTGAATAAAATAGAAACGCTTTGTATAAACTACATGTGTTAATAATTACACTGTGCAACAAAATTTCACTTTTTTTCTGTGTCTTCTGACTTAAAACAAACAAATTATCACCCTTCTTGAGACCTAAAATCGTAAAAAAAGCGTAGATTTTGCTTTTATGCACAGGTACACACGATATTTTTCCACTTGTGTACATTTACAAATCTAAGATTTCAATTTTTTTAAACATTTTGTATTTTAGAGTATTAAACAAATAAAAATTGATTAAAAAATAAAAACAAAAACTACTAAACAATCAAATAAAAAATAAAAAAAATAAAAAAAGAACAAAAAAAACAACAGAAAAGAGGTTCGCTAGCAGTTGAGTCTACGTCTCGGACTGCTATATATACGTAACACTCACATATGCATTCATACAACTGCTCATACGTCAATACTTCCAACAAATTACATAACAATTACAAAAAAAAAAAAAATTCAATTTCTTGCTATATTGGGCTTCGAAGCGGTCTAAACTTTTTAATAACGTTCTTCCATAGTTTTGAGCCTCAAGAAACGTGAAATTTTGAGTTTTAAGTCAGACACAAAGTCACCGTTGCACGGTGTTATTTACATTATTTTTTATGTAATACTATAGATGTATAGTTTAACACTATAGATATATATAATTGAACACATTACAGTTTAAAGTAATCTCTTGTAAAAATGACAGCAAACTACTCCGCGTAAATATTTTATACCGCCAGGCTACATTTTTCCGATAGAAACCACTTCTTCGTTATAAGCAAATTTACAATAGGGAAGAGATGCCATCACATCTCTCCCGTTTTGTTTTAGTTACATATCCGACAAAGTAAATTTCACGGTTATAGAGAATTAAGAGACCGTTGCAGGAAACTGCGTGAAACATTGCGACGCGCGGCGAACAAAAAGTCGCGCAAGAATCACTCGCCGGCTTCCACCGAAAAACGTGCGGATACTTTCGAGAGAAGGAAATTGCGCCGGACTTCGCGAAGTACCGCTAGAAATGATCCCGCCGTTGCAAACGTTCATTCCACGGTTTTCAAAGCAAGCGGTTATCACGAACGTTCCGTAACGATATTCCCGGTTCCCGTGATCTTAGCCTTGAACAGCGCGAGGAATGTTCTGCGGTTTCCGTCAAATGTCCATCTTCGTCTGAGTCACGAAGAGAACAACGCAGTGCAGTTCGGTTTTTTTATGTAATTATATTTTTTTTCTTATAATATGCCAGTCACAAAACCGAACGAACTGCAAGGTCGAGTGCCGCGCGCACAGGAGTTCTTATTTAAATCGCCAACCTCTTATATTGCAATCGTCAATCAATTTCAGTCACACCGCGACCACACAAAGCCTTTGACTCGATATTAAAACAATCTTCGGCGCAATGAGCAAAAAGCAAAACAAATATTATTTTCTTCGTTATTTGCTCGATCGACCGTTTATTTCTCCTTCAGAGAGGTCGCATCAGATTTTCTCGTAGTCCCCGCCAATGGCAGAGCGGCCAATGGCAGGGCGGACGAGAAGAAAGGGAGAAAAGCGGCCGAATATAGATCAAAAGATGTGACGTACTTTACGATTGCCGTCGGGCGACGTACTTTGCGATCACGAGCGAGTCGAGTGTTCCACCTTCTCGCTAAAGTCAAACGGCGAGTAAACGCTATTATAGCTATTAGACGTTCCCGTACTCACTTTGCCGTACTCGTTTCTCATTGGCGTTTTCACCGAGTTTGCAGTTTTCTCGGCTGGCAACGCTCGTTGACGGAGACATTAAACGTCAACCCTTTTCCCCCTCCCTCTCCGTTTTTGCTGCAAGGACTATATTTGCGCCGAAGCGTTTCATACATCGGTCACAAAAGCGATGTGTATTTGTAGAACGTAGCGGCTTCATCCAGCGCGAACGAAGAGAAGAATCTCTCCGCGCGCAAAGAGAGAATTTCTCAAAGAAAACTGGTAGTAAAGAGCAGTTCTTACCGAGTCCTGTGTTACAATGAATAATTCTTTGTTAGCTCCTTAATATCAAGAAACGTTCGCCGTATATTTTCTCGTGTATGCACGCGAGCTATGCAACGTGTGTTTCGCAATTACACGTATAAATGCGAATTATTTGAGAATACGCGAAGTGAACGTGCTCGTTGCAGCTGAGTGAGTTCAATTGCCGCGTACATGACAATGATACGTATAGCCATTGTCACTTCAGATAGCCGCGAAGTTGCCTTTTACGTTCCGCACGTCGGCGACGCCGGCGAATAAGACGTCGTGTCATTAGCGAGGGACATTCGCGCTGCGCTTTCACACCAAGCTGCAAGTGGGCGATGAAAAACGCGCGTTTATAAATTACGCGGTAGAAAGAGAGAAAAAGAGAGAAAAAAAGAGAAAGAAATAGAGAGAGAGAGGAAGAGAGCGCGACAGACAGAGAGAATGTTTAAACGGAGGTAACGAAGACGACAAAGAGACAGTAAGAGAGCCGTGAGAGAAATCGAGTCGTCCCGAGCCCGAGTGCAACGTTTCGGTTGCCTTTTACTTCTTTTATGCTCGCACGTTAATGTCGTCGGACGACGCGAGTACCTGTCGTCGGGATTTTAAACATTAATCCGCACTCCGACGTATTCCCCGTCGCGTTATCGATTCATTCTCCTCTCTTAAATCTAACACACGGAACGGCTCGCGCGAAAGTAGCTGCATGATAATTACGCAGAATGCGGTATTTGTGTCGCGTCGCGATATGCGTGCTGGCCGAGGTTGTTGAGTCTGTAAATCGTCACCCGAGATGGCCAATTTCGGAAAAAAATACGAATCTCAATCGAGATAACGAGGAGACGTCGAGAGAGCGGCGGAAAAAAAAACGGTGGGCGGAAAATGAGAGACTGTAAACTGGTTTGTTTCGCGTCGCTTACACGTTACACGGCGCGAACAAGAGACATTTGTTAGATATGTGCGTTAAGATATTCGCGGCGGGTGAACAAAACTGTCGTTTCGCTGACGTCGCGCAATATCGATGCGAAACGAAGTTCCTTGCCTTAGTAACTTCTAAACTGTTCGCGTCAGCGATTGAGCTCAAGCGACGTCGTATCTTATTACGCTAATCGGTATCTCACCGCGCGCGCTCGAGTGGGTGTTGAGAAATAAGATATTGAGACACATTCAACTCATGAAATGACACCGGAGGTTCGGAGAAGATAAGAAATGTTTATGCATGTAAAAGAGAGATCGCAAAAATAGATCTCGATTCGCTCGACAGCCAGAGTTTTATTCGAGAGTCTTAATATCACCGCACCGTTAAACACTCGCGAATGCAGAAGATCTTATAATCCGGCAGGACGACAAATGCATTGTTATCTCCGCTTAATTTTAACTGACTTAGATAAAATAAAAAAAAAAAAACAGGTATAAAGCGTGAAAAAAATTTTCGAATATCGAAGCGAAAGAATTCTCTCAACTCGATAGCTAATTAGCGTGTCCGATAAAGTCGCGCGTCAGGTATAATGTCGAGACGATTCGCGTCGTCACCATGAGCGAGAGCGGACTATTCCTATCTTCGGATTGAGAGAAGAAGGCAAACGAAGACGCGAAACGAGAAAACAACGCTGAAAGAAGGCGAGCGACAGAGGCAGCAGTAAATAAAGGAAAAAGAGAAGGGAGGGAGAGAGAGAAAAGGAAGCTGACCTGAACGTTTGGTTCATTTCGAGTTTGGGATTCGGGAATTGGTTATGAATAATGCAAAGCGCTCTTCGAGCGTCCACAGATCCGACCGAGCGACCGACTGGAGATCGAATTCGCTTCGGTCAAACGGAGGAGTTCCGGGTGAGAGAACCTGGTCGTCCGGCTTTAAACGCGAAACGACAATGACGACAACCTCCGCGATTCTGTTCCGGTTTTCTGTCTCGCGCGCGGTCTCCTCGCCGTCCGTCGCTCATCGCGAATGACGATCTCGCGAGGTAGCGATTCCGGAAACAGAGCCGGGCCGACTCGGCGTTTCGGTCCACGATCGAAACGCCATTCGTCCTCGACGTTTTCCGAACGAATGAATAATGCATCTACTTGAAGCGAAGTTCGCGATCCCTTAGAGTGCCGTTATTGCGGACATCTTCTGAACTTACAATAGAAAATAGCGGAATATTAGACGCTTCGGGGGAAAGATCTCTCCGATGGGAATGCAGTCGTATAAAAATCAAATGATCGAAAGATGGAAATCGCTTGTAATAAGGATAGAATCAAATTGCAGCGGTATTACTTTAACGAGTTTTGTTTTTTTTAGTTGCGCGTGTGTTTTGCAAGTACTTTGTGAAATAATACAAACAAGTTGCTGTAGTTTTTTGCAACCATTAATCTTCATGTCTAAGAACTGTGCCGCTACTTTGGTTATATCTCATCAAAAAAGACAATGGCGGCGAGGATTCGCGGTGTTTTTCGCGGGTCGAGTTTTATCTTGAATGTCCCTTGAATCAAATCGAGTCGCCGACGAAATCGGGTGCACGTCGCTTTGCATCGCGATTTAATGCAATTAGCTAAATGCGTGGCCGTCATACATCGAGTGCAAACACCGCCAACGCCGTTACAGCTTTCTGGAAGCGATTATGATTCACCAAGCGACATGACTCGCATTGATCAAATCCGCGCAGATCCGTAAAACAGAGAGAATTTATTCGTTCGATAAACAAACAGGCACGAAACGCCTGGAAGTTCGAAGTTACGACTTATTGTAAGTCGTTAATCTGCCAATTTAAAAGCTATTTTTGTGAAATTTTGTGTTCACTTTTGTAAGAAGTGGAAGATCAAACTGAATTATTCAAAAAAAAAAAAAAAAAAAAGATAAATTTATTTCTCATTCAAGAGAAGTTAAATTTCTCGATTTTAATATTTATTGCATTCAAAGCCATAAAATCTCAGAAAGTTCTGAACTTCGTAAAGACAATATACGTGTTTTGCATGAAGCAACGTCAATTAGCTTGTAAAACAGACTGCGCGCTGTCATAGAGAAGAAACAATTCAGCATTTTAATGTGCGGTAAAATCCATCAGTAGCCGCAACACGTGCTACGGCGGCTTAAGAAATGCGTTCATCAATATTCCAACGCGAGAGGTTCAGTCATCGGTTAATTTTGAATAGAAGCTCATTTGTGGTCTTCACGCTCATACGTTTTCTATATACGCGAACGGTACCATACATGTTACGTGTTCGTGGCGAGGCGCAGAAGCTGTAAAATCGCGCTCGATGAACGAACACGAGAGAATTCTCCAAATGCTCAACGCGCGTCCTCTCGCTTCTTCGAGCGCCGTACGTCGTCCTTTTCAAACTTGTTTCTCTTTCTTCTCCTTCTTACGGTCAATCTCCACCTACATCCTGCATCTTCTTCGAAAAGAAGCTGTTCGAAAATTTTCATAACACGAAAAAGCCGGGACGCTACGTTCATACGGTGAGACACGAGAAATCGTCGCGCGCGAAATTCGGGACTTCTCCGATGTGCGTCGAAATACAATCGGTAGTGAGAACGGGGGATTATCTACTTTGTCATTGCAAAAGACCACCATGAGATTATGTTTAAATCGCGTATTTATTTCATTTTGAAAGAACGGTTTGTTTTCGGTCAAAAATATCGGTCCCCTCGGTTCTTCGCTTCGCGCTTTCACACGCGTAACTTACGAAAGGACAAACAACCGTGTTAAAAGATGGAATAGAAAACTTTTCACAAACGGTCGTAAGTTAAACCGCGTATGTGCGCGCCAACGCGCACGGCATAGTTAAACGTAACTCAAATCGGACTTACAAGCTGACGTGTGTGCATGAATTCGACTTCTTCCGCATACTGACTTGTCATGTAAAATGCATATACCTACTGTCAGGAGGCATAGAAGGCGGCAATGCGCAGAGAGACGCGGCGTAGATTTGCGTGCGGAGACGCAAGTGCTACGATAATGTCTCTACGAATTCACGTTTCTTCAGCGCGTTTTTGCCGAATGGAAGAAAAAAGTAAGTGTCACATAAATAATCGCCGCGCGATCTCGCGCCTTTAATCGCGCGCTTGAATTCTTCCATGCGTTGCGCAACATATCAAACGAGACACTTGTAATAGAGAGAGACTTCCGGCTGCGAGAGTGCAAGTTTTTTCGTTCCGACTCGGTGAGTCATGTCGTCATGTGAGCAATTTCGAAATCGCTTTTGCGAAAACGAGCTCTTCCGCGTACTGTCACGTACGGGATCCCCGAATATATCGAGGACGCAATACGCGTTCCATTGCACACGCGACGTGGAGCAAAGAGTCCTTCGGAAGAGATGCCTCGCATTTACGACGTCCGCCTGTAAAAGGAGAGAACTCGTTTTCGCGAGAGACCGCCATCTTTTTTTCTCCCCCTTTCTCCTCCGTTCCGAGTCTCGTCCGGGGTCAAATCGATTTCGGACAGAATTGGAGAAAAGTTTATGCGACGTACGGTGCCGGGCGGGGCATATATTGCAAGCCTCTCCTTCTTAGCGTTCGCCAACGCGGCGGTTCAGCTAGCCGCCTTTCCTTTCGGAGCGTCTTTGAGCGTGTGTGCATGTGCACGGGATCGAAAGTCAAAGCATGTGAGCCCCACGAGAGAGAGTAGCCGGCCGACGCATTTCACACGTGTCAATCGCGGCAAGATTTATACCGCCGTCCGTGCCCGTCCGTCCCCGTTCCCTACGTTTCGTTTCGTTCATATATGCACGCATGTCTGGAGAAGGCCTTCATTCGTTTGCTCGTTCGTTCGCCTTTTCCTCTCTCGCTCCGTAAATCATCTTGCGTGCTTTGCCTTGCAAGAGGCACGACGCGACGTTTACGGGTCCTACGCTTATTGGATCGGTCCGTGGCGCGGTACGCCGTTACGGATTTTAACTAAATTAGTTAAACCGAAATACCCGCATAACGAGCTGGATTACGCACGACAACCGGACGCGGACTGATTGAAAAACAGGCGTCTTGAAAGATTTCATTATCGTGCAAATTCAGTTTGCGTAACGCCAAATATCAGAATACAATTGAAAAGCTATTTATATACAATATATATATGTCATGTTTTGTAATACATGTGAGAGAGATTGTAAACCAATGTGTATAATTGCATGTCGGACAACCATTGGGAAATAATTCTATTGTTACATAAGTAAAAATGTTAATTGATACATATAATCAACACGTATGAAATATATACATATGTGTATGTATATACATATCAATAAACATTTATATATTATATATGTATATATTTGTATAATACGCAAAATTAAATGTAAGCGCGAATAAAATGAATTTGATTTTACAACACAAAGATTGATATAATTTAGGATTTAGGAATAAATATTTTCTAATATATCTGTGAATTAAACAAAAGAAGGAATGTATTCTTGTATTTTATTAATTTTTTCATGCTTTCGCAAACGTATATAAAAGGAGAAGATATTTCCAGATTTTCTTGAGTAATCAAAGAACGCTTGCGTAAGAAGACCGTTGTTCTTCGCACCGCTTCACGAATGTCGTAATATTTCCTCGCTCGTGTCACAAGAATGAGCACGAGCATGGATCGCCGGAGATGGGCAGTAAACTTTCGAAGAGTGCGTCATTTGAGCAAAGAATAGAAAACTAGTGAGTTTGCGAGACGACAAAAGTCATATTTTTACGGAACTAACAACGAAAAGACTCTCACCACCATCTTTATGACCTAATTCGCGCGAGATGTTGTGTGAACTCGCGAGTTTATTTGCCGTAAATGATTAACGTTGTGTTAACTCTGCTTGACGTTGAACTGAATCAGTCGCGGTAATCATGTGTTTAAGTAAACAAAATCTCGTCAAGATAGACACAAACGCAGTGCACAATTTCCCCGAAGATTCGTGGAATCTCGGTACGCGCATATCTCGATCATCGGTCACATCGTTGATGGTATTTGTTGATATCGCGCGTGTCACAGTTCCGTTAGGAATTTCATTCGCGTTCTCACAGAAATATATACATGCGAATCTTCTCTTTTGCTTTTCCTCTTTTTATCGTTATCTCATTGAGTACAATGTAATTCAATACTGACACCTTGGAAGAACCTCGTCGACGATTCTTGAGAAAAGAAGATGAGAGAAATTAAGGAAAGGGAAAGATATTAAAGCAACGATAATGAGGTAGAATTTTCGAAGAATATAACCGATGTATAATTAAACCTAATTGGCGCTACATACATATTATTATTTAAATAAAGCTTAATTATATAGCCTAGATTACATAAAAATTAATTGATTTAAATATAGTCACAAATTAATTTAAACAATTTTAATGTACCTAACATAACCTGAAACTTGTCAGTGATTTAATATTTAGGTTCTTCTTTGTTTCTTTCGGTTCCCGATATCTTATTTATCCTAGTGTTTTATTCTAAGCTCTATCCGCAGTTTAGAGTCGTGTTGGAAGTTCGTTAAAAAATTTGATGTGATGATAAGGCTCGCCGAGATCGCCCCGATAAATTTCCCCGAGCATAATAATCTTTCCCTACCAGCGTCAGCCGCTATCGCGTGCGCGTCTTAACGTAAAAGAATCTTAGCCACGTTCGCCGCGAGGTGAACGCGGCTCATCGCTCTCCGTGGTTCAGCTATTCATACGAGGCTTTACAGCGTGTTAATGAAAAATGCGGCCGGTTAGGTGATGTTCGTTCTTAAGATGTACCGTGTGGTCGATTTCTTTCGCCGCGCAGTCTCGTCTCTCTTTTTTTTTTCACGAAACTAGAGCGAGCTTCTTGCGATTATGTACACTGCAAATCCATGTGTGTTACTTTAACACATTTTTTCTGTGTAATTTTAAGATTACACGCTTATCCGTGTTATTTAAACACACATAAATGTGTAATATGATAATTTTATGCAGATCGCATGTGTGTTAAAATGCGTAAACATCTAAAATGTGTAATAAAAT
>NW_018020755.1:93014-130196 GCF_002006095.1 Pseudomyrmex gracilis
CAAATTATACATTTAAAACGTGTTAATTTAGTGAGTTAAATCAACACGTATTAAGCGTGTTCCAATTTTAAACACTAAGAAACGTATTAAAAATGACTTCAATAAAAACACACGTCAAGTGTGTTAAATTAACACACTTGGATTTGCAGTGTAGTCACAAGATCATATTGATTGACGCGGAAGTTGTCATCCGAAACGTCAGTTACAAACGTGCAATTTCGCCGACCGAAGTAGCAGCTGACATTTTCCGCACTGTTTTCTCATTTGTCGGCAGATATCATTCACCGAAGAAGAAAATGACAAGAAAGAGTGCCGGGGATAAGGAAGCGAGAGATGCCGCGGAGATGCCGGGTGTAAACGCCGAGAAATAGTATAATTACGTCGCGCTCCTTAAAGAATTTCTTTTTGCGGCTGCCGAGGACTCTAAACGTCGGCAAGACGCGCGCTCGGAAACGTGTCTTTAAGCGCCGTAAAATGATAGCAAGAAGGTGTAGTGTACGCGTACGGAACATCGGTACCAACAAACAGGATGTTGTTCGGCGAACGTGCCGCGCGCGTGCAGCGCGAATTTGATCCCGCGAAGCGATTCCGATTTCTTGCGAGCGATCGCACGCCGGTATCGCGCGCTTCGTACTTTATTATAACGGGCGCGATGATAGCTCAATTGTGCGAAACGTTAGATAAATTACCGTTTCGAATCGCTACAGCGAATCGCGCGCAGATGTATAAGGTAAGAATAATAAATCGCGCGCGCGGCGGAATGGGGTTTGATCGTAAGTGTATTCGCGATTGATCGTAAGTGTAATCGATTTAGTTGTTGTTTGCAACGTAGAAAAATTGCACACGGATGAACTCCGTAGTAGATAAAATGTAACTCGTGTTTGTTCAAGAATAAAATATTGTTACGCACACATGTGCACATACATACGTACACGTTGAAAAAAAAAATAAATATTACGCAATTGCGCTCAATCGACTGTTCACACAAAATCAAAAAAATTATACTTTGTTCAATGTTGTGAATTCCCGATATTTTTCGTATCACCCGGTGTATCTACATAGACGATCTATTCTAAGGTTGCATATACTAAATGTCTACATAGATACCTAAGATAGATACTTAAGATCCATACGTGGTGGTACATAAAAGTGCACAAGAGATACCTATCACACATACACACACACACACACACGCACACAGCACACATCGTTCCAGCGCGCAGGGAAGGCATAGATACCTGCATTATAAGCTCCCGCTTCCCAGCAGCATAGCATCCATTAATTGCTAGCTTTTCAAGCAAGCTCGGTCTGTGTTTAGAAGCTTCGAGCTATGTATTTCCGGTACGATATATCAGCAGAGAGTTAAAAAATGTGCACACAAAACATGAAAACAATTAAACGTCTCTCTTTCAATATATTTTAATTTAAAATTAAAATATAAATTTCTTTATTGTGTGCTTTTGTTACACAAATTATATTACTTCAATTTCGAATATAATAATATATTGTTGTGTCAAATGTATGATTTAAATTCACTTTAAAAAATGAATAGTTTACATTTTTCTATCTGCCCGACTGAAAAAAATGTAATTTTACTTTGTTGTATGCGTGAAAACAGTTTTTGTGCAATAAAAGTATATTTTAAAATTCAGAAACTGTGTGCAATCCAACGTTTTGCATCAAACCCATGAAATGTCGTTAGATTGCAAAATGTCACGTCGTGCGAATAATTATTTTCTATCTGAGTAGATTTTAAAGTGAGTTTGTATAATTGCTTTACGTTATGACCGAACATCCGCTAGCCGACAGCGATTATGTTGGTGATTAATAACTACATTAATTCAGGGATAGGAAGTTATGAAGAAGGGATTATATGTGATAAGAATTACGTTTAAGTAATTGCATTTAAGTAAGAAAACAGGAGTACAAAACAAAGTGATCAACTATTTAAGTAGTGATCCTATTTTTGATATTCTTACAACGATCTCCTTTAAATTATAACTCTGTTACGTTTTCTCTGACCTACCAATAAGTCATTTTTGAAGACGTAAACTGCATTAAAAAGTTTTTTATTTCGTAAAATTAAAAATTTAAAATTGCGTTTAAGTTAATTACAAAAGAATCAAAATAATCAGAAAACGGTGTACAGAAAGAACATAAATTGTTAGACAATCTCTCGCGAGAACAATACAAAGAAGAAAAATAGAGAAAAAGAAGAAAATGCTTTTAAACTTTATCCGAACAAGTTCTCGTCGCGCGTTCGCGCCGTTTCTCTCGTTTCCTCTTTCTTCGACGATCCAAGCGAGTCTCCCTTATTTTCCAGTTGGTTAACATCCGTGCGCTATGAGCAAGTCCTTACGAGCGGGACGCGAGAACAGGCGAGGGACATTATCAATGGATCTACCTTCTACGTGTACCACGTTCAAGGAGAGTGCTTAGTATAGCCGGCGCATGCGTTAACGCTAGTTTCTGCTTCCTTTAAAGAACGTTTCGTGCCTTCTTCCTTTCGTTTTTCCACTTATTAACTTGGATGATTTTCTACCTAACGGCGGGAAGATGATCGCAGAAGTCGTTTACAACACTCAGAGCGGGAGACTTTTAAATGGTTTCGTGGTACTTCAGATATCTGATTTCCTCGATTAACTACGTGCTAAGGTTTTTTGGTCAAAATAATTAAAATTTATGAATCGGTCGGGAAAGAGAGAGACGCGTATAACTTTTCACAGCAGTATAAATATCATCAAGTCTAAGATTTCTTCGAGAACGTTTCTTTCTGCTTTTCGATGCAGTTAATAATATGTGTAAACGGTAGAAGTGTTTTAGAGATTCGAATAATTTACAAAAACAATTTACATAACATATATAAAATTCTAATTAGCAAACACTGATTACGAATTGATTGCGATTATTCCGTGTTTTATTAATTCAAATTAGTTAGTAATTAATACGTCATCAAAATTAATGCCCAACATGTTGTTTGATGGTTATCATTCTAAACCGGCTCTTTTACATTTTACATCTGTTTCCAACGAGGCAAGTAAAGCATCAATCACATCAATAACACAACCGGGTACCTAGTTCGTAATAATTCTCTATGAAATATGTGATCTATCGACAAACGATTCTAATCGACGAACATGCTGACAATTAATCAAAACTGCATTACACGATTCTCGGCTGTCACGAGCAATTTTTTTTTTTTTTTTTTTTTTATCGTTCCATCTGCGCGTCGGCATGACATCATTCTCACTACCGTGTCAAACCGTCATCTGTACCTGTTACTTTATTTTCAGATGTCTGCTTACGTTTACAAGCGCTAAACAGTCGGGTCGACGCGCACAATAAGACACGACCGCCTTTGATCACTACTGACATTTGGTATTTTTTGTTAATTTATTCCGCGCTTCCTCTGGACTAACGCTTCTCTCTCTGTTTTCCTCATCGCTCACCCCGCGGAAATCTTCCTCGTCACGTCCGCGACTGTAGGGAGAAACCTATTCGTTTAAAACCGTCCGCAGAAGGAGCGGCGTACATAGGAGCGCATTAACACCGAGTATCCTTCATAAATTAGAAGACGAAATGCGGACGCGTGGGCAACGCTTAATAAGGCATTTAGATAAAAAACTGGTCTCTCTCGACAGACTTTTCTGATTTATCACGCTCACGACCGGAATCCTTGTTCGCGCGGACACACATGTGAAAGTATTAATTTATCGGAGATTCACATATATAGTCGGGAATTCAAATTGATCAAGACAGTGGTAGTTGTCTTGTGGCAGTGGTGGTGGTTCAATATGTTGGAGGAAAATTAAGCTCTGGAATAATTTGCTTGAAAAAAAAAAAAAACATTTTACATGTGAGATGTAAATTTGTTCCAACTTTCAAAAAAAAAAAATCTTAAGGAAACAATATTTCTTTGATTCGCACGCGTCGTTGCGATGACGATTTTTCGTTTTCAATAAACGGAGACGCTTCGAGCTTTGCATCGTAGAAAACAAAAGTTTTTGTTTACGGAAGGAAAGAGAACGAAAAATTGATTTTTTGTGCAAATAAATATTTGTAATAGTCGTTTTATGCAAAATATATAGCCGGGATTATACGTACATTCGCAATCAACAGAAATAAATTGATTATCTAGAATGGTAATGAAAGTATGTTGTTTAATTTAAATTACACGTTTGAAGTTAATAGTTAATTAGAGAGGATAGAAAGAGAGAGAAAGAGTGTCGCCGATCATGTCGATTGCAATTACAGGGTATGTATATTATAATAGGACGGAAATTTCCAATTTGATTTTAATTAAATTTATGAACGTATACTTTTGAATGTATTATATGTGCATATATATATACATCTGTATAAAAGATAAAATTATACGATTTTTACCTCATAAATTGCGCATAATGTTAAATAAAACGTTTTTTTTTAATCAAAGTATCATGTGAAAATGTCTCGTCAAGCAACTCAAAAAAGATTCATTTAACAAATGCAAAATCTGCATTTTAAGCAAAAATTATTACATGACGCTCTTAAAAGCTTTCAATATCTTGCGCCCAATTTTGGGATACAAATCACCCTGTTCTTCTCTTCTTGATGATTCACATACCAAATGTATAGCTTCCAATAACACGTCTGACTTCTCGCGTATGCTCGCCTTATGGCCTCGTTAGGGCGGAAGCTCATTACATTGCCTAATGTCTACGGAAATTAGAATTCTCTCTGGCTTCACGTGGAACGCGCCAAATTGGAGCAAAGTCTGGTGATATTTCCCGCTTGAAACTTCTTACATTGCTTTACCTCAGTTTTAAATACGTTGGTTTAAATAATAATCCAAATAATTTTTTTTTTAACGTAAATAAAAATCGCCGCGTAAAAAGCTATTCTGCTGAAAAAAGAATTATCATCAGATACACGATAGTGTAAACAATTATAAATTATATAAAGAAAACAAAGTATATCTCTCTCTCTCAGGCTGCTCTTGAAACCCTGATGAAGCGAGCTAAAATGTTCACGAAACGTCGGTATAAAAATGACACTAACGCGATTCAAATCCGTAAAACATCTTCGAATGTTAATGCAAAGAATTGTTAATATTTCATATTCCTTCAGAAATACTCCATCTACGTACGTCTATAATATCATCTCTCTCTAATCTTTTTACTTTTTATCCACACATTTTTTTATCTTTTTATTATCTAATCATTAAATAAAACAAGCAATTAAATGTTTTTTCTCCGTCGACGAACTTTGAAGAAGAATCTAGGACTAACGCGTGTGTTTACGGTGAGAAAATTCCACTTGGCGTGTATTACTTTAATTAATAGTTATGTAACCTCCTTCCAGACGATCATTACGAGTACGTTGTAATTAGCCTCGTTGCGCAACACGAAATACTCTATCCGCCTTAGGGGGGTTGCACCGGGCAGCAAAAACAAAAAATCATAATATCAAGTGCTCGGCCAGTCTCGCTGAGACGTTACTATTTTTTCGCGCGCGTCCTGAACGTGACCGAAATCTTCGCGTCTGCTTTCTCGAACCCGGAGAGAAGCCCCTTCCCTCCTTCTCTCTCGACTCTGGCGATGCAGCGACGGCCGAGACAGCGGGAACGAGCAGAAAAGGGACGAGGAGAGGGTAGAGGGAGCCCTCGTTAAGACTCCGTTAACTCCGCCGAGTATGAGCCAGGGAATTGCGTGGTGGATAATTAATTGGGTGACATGTCATGCGCCTAGGTACGCCAGCGGCATCGGGCCGTTATACCTATTCCACGATGCGTTATAAATAACGCGGCGCGTCCGCGTATTTGCATATTAATTTCGTGTAATGAAGGCGATTAGGCTAATGAGCGTCGAATGTGGTCGCTGTGGTAGTAACTTTGTACACGATTCTCGTAGGTGCTTGCCGATGAAATTCTCCGCGGCACATCCTCCTCGACAATCAACGCCCATCTGCACACGAACGATCGTCCGATTCATTCGGACTCAATTCAATTAACCAAGTATATATACATAAAACATCGAGATACAAAAATCTATGTAGGTCCACCTCGATCGATATTTGAGAGTAAAAAAATTTAATTAATTAAATACATAAAAAAATATCGCATCGCGACTTACAACAAAATCTATCGCGTTCGGATTTCCATCGCATATTTGTTCCGATTATATAATGTGGTAGTTCAAGCCCTCGTAAATTTCACCACCGCTCGCGGCGGTACGATTAGACTCACCGCAAAGTACGTATTTCGCCGAGAAAGACCGAATGAGGTAAATTGAGGATATTGCACGCGACTACCGACCATTCGAAAATGATACTTCACGCGCGCTCATCGAGGTCGATTGTTAAAACAAATGCGATAAGATTTTAATTAACGGCTCGATTTTAATTAACGGCCGCAAGAGACTCGAGTGATTTTCGGCGCCGCATTCGCGAATCTTTTAACTCCGAGATTAGTTCAAGGGTACGTAACTACTAATTTGCATAATGCAGCAAATCGCGCTCTTTTACTGTTCGGAAGTTACACGATGCGTGAAGAAAGGGTGCAAGTGTGAGAAGCATTTCATTAGAGAATACGATGGTAATGCTAGCTCATTCCATTTAAGATTCTCTTCGTTTCTCAGATACGATCGCTTTCATTCTGAAAGATAGACTAAACTTTCCCATAAACATTTGTTTCTATTTAACATCTATATGAGCTACATTCCGTAATAATTTCTTACATTTTACTTAACGTGAATTTTTACGAAGCTGAACGTATTTTTTTTTTTGAAGCGCAATGCACTGTTCAATTTCGATATTTATTACCGCAATATTTTTTTTCGAAAATATTAAAGACGTTGAAGTGGATTTCTTTCCGCAAAAACCTCCGTCGTCGTTTGTCTGCGGCATTAGCCTCGCATTTAGTTTGCCACGTGCGTTAAATTAACGTCCTGCGCCCGGTAAATACAAGAGAGAATAAATTTCGATTAAAACAAAAATTGTCAGTCGGCGCGGATTGAAAGTAATGATTTGCGCGGCAGTGATTATTAGGGTCGATAAATTTTAGTTAAAACTAATGACAAAAACCACAATTTCCAGCCGAACTCGACTCGAATGTCCGGCGTGTCGTAAGCGGGGAATTTATCGGCGCGTGTAACTCATACCGTCTGCATGATTTATCGGCGCGGGTAAATTAGCGGCCGGCTAATTAGTATGCAACCACAACATGAAAACGCAACTCGAAAAGCACAGTGTGTTTTTGAGCGGCGCAATTGAGTGACCAATGACGTGTGTCACGACGAGCGCCGACGTGATGATAATCCCATAAATATTACTGCGAGATTTATTTCTTTTCTAGAAAAATCACTTTTATAATATTTCAACGTTCAATAAATTACAAACTCTTTTTAGCCTCGTCTAATTCAACACGCTTATGTTTAACATTATCACGATGTTCTATAATTCTCCTCACGCATTTAACATAAATAACAAGGAGCGAACACACACACAGCTTGAAGTGCATAAATGCGCTCGCATCGTCGCGCCGTTATTAAGTGCAACCGCGACTTTTCTCACGGCAAAGTATCGTCGCTGGTATCATGCAATATGCATCCCGAGCTCGCTCGAGCGTTACACATATATAAAAGCGCGCGACTTATTCTCTCTCCCAACGGCAACCGCGTTGTCCGCGCGTTACTAGTCAAGCGGGCCCCATTACGGTAAATCACTCGCTTGTGCGTCTCAACATCCAGCACGTTTGTATTTATTTATCCGTCTCCTCGCACGTTGAGAAATCGCATACCGCGAGAAGGGCGTACGCGAGTGTTACACCTGTACGGAGGATCGCTAATGAGAAACCCCGCGATCATCCTCGCGACGATAGATCGCCTCTCGCTTCGTCTCGCCTCGCCTCGCGATCGTCCGCGGCGCGCACCACCTTCGTCGCCGAATATTATTAGGAACGTTTAAACAGCTTTTGTGTAGCGTTAGCATCGCGGCCGCGTGTGTGTGCCAACTGTGTAAATCACAGAGCCCGCCTTCGAACTCGCCGGATCGGGCCGTTTGTAGGGAAATTAGACACGCGGCACTGTGTGCGGCAGCCTCTATCCGCCTATCTCTGTCGTTCCCTTGCGTTCTTTTTTTTTTTACTCCCGTCGACGACCCCGTATCTGCACCTTCTTCATAGAGCTTCTTCAGCCTCGTCCAGCTCGCCGACCGGCGGCTAATTTATGTAATTATACGATCTCTTGCGCCGCGCGACACTAGAAAACTATTTGCGTGAGGGACGGTGTTTACTCGAAAATCCCAGTGATTATCGAACGTGTGTTTCACCACCCGTGTGCGTAGTTTCCTTCTCTTTTCTTCGCGCGCTTTTTCGTCGCCTTTTATCGTGATATTCCTTCTCACGCGGCTCGTCTCCCATTACATCCTCCGGACAAGCTTCGTTCCCTGGCTGGGATGCATAAATCGTGCGCTCGCATACACGTCAGGTGCGCCAGGTCGCGAACACACGCACTAGAAGGAGTATGGAATTTTTAGAGAAAGTACCAGTTGAGTTCTCACTCTCGCGTTGTTACACGAATTCCTTCCTCCACCGTTTCGCGCTTCGTTACGCTCTGGAAGTCGCTTTGCCGTAAACAGAAATTCCATTCTGATTCAACACACGTCGTCGTTTCATTGAGATTTATATTATCGCTTACAATGTGAAAGCTATTTTTTTGACAGTTAAATCAACCAACAACAAATATTTGAAGAAGATGAAGAATAAAAACACAAATCTTTTTTCTTATCTAACAAACGACGAAACGGGCTAAACAAATGAGCCATCGCGAATCTAGCAACTTGATAAAAAATAATTGGATCGTTCCTCGCACATTATTTGTTTCATATCAATTGCCATTAGTCATTCATCCGGTCCCGTTCGCCGCGCGAGACGCGTCAGTAAATCCTTCCGCGATCCGAGCGATCCTGTTGCCTCGTTACGGACGTGTTCTACAAGCGGCGATTTGTCCCGCGTGTTATCCCATGTACAGTGCATACGTGAAACACTGACATACCGTTCATTAGGTCTCTCCGGATTTATGCATACAAACGCATGTATATATTCAACTCATGATTATTGCAAATCCCCGCAGCTTCTCTAGTTGTCATTTATTTGTTCGTTCTTACAATTGGTATTGGACCGATTGGTATAAGATCGACTGTATTTTTGTCGTCATTTGACGAGACTGTCAATTTATCAACAATAGATATCTCTCTCGTGAGAGAGAGAGAGAGAGAGAGAGAGAGATCGTAAAAAGACTTGGCAGTTAACTGGGAGAATCTCGGAAGGTGCGTATTTGCGTGTGATAAAGTTACGAAATAAACCTAAAGAGATAAACGTAAAGATCACGAGCCGAGAAATTTCTTGACGAGAAGCCGTCAAAGTTTATATCTACATTACACAATATCCTAATGAACAGCGAATTAGCATCTCTCTAATGTGTGACGTAGCGAGGAAAAAAGTGAAGAGAGAAAAAAAAAGCAATTATATAACATTTCTTATTATCATATATGAAAAAATCTATTATGCGAGATAAACATAAACTGCGAAAATGCAAAAGTAAATTACTTTGTTGTTCCCAAAACTATTTAATTTTACTTATTCTACAAACAATACCTGATTACTCACTCTTTCGAAATAAATTATTAATAAAGAAACGGAGAATCGGTACAAGTTTCGATTTTTGCTCATCATCTGAGAATTAAATACATGTGGATTATTGTTGTTGGTACTTTACAGAATATGAAAATATATTTGTTAAGTCTGGGAACTTAATGAGAATATTTGATAATAAAGATGTGATATCGTGTGTAGTATCTCGCAAACGATTTGATCGATTTTCTTCAAAATTCGGCACGGAAATATTGTAGGTACAGGATATTCTTGTTTTTTGAGGAAATCGACTCAGGCTCACGGGAGAGGAGGAGGGAAGTTTGTGTCATATGTTAGCATATTGCATGTGACAGGTCAGTTAAAAATATTTGATAATCCTTAGCCAATTGTGCGTTTGGAACGTAAGTTTCCGCGCCTCTCAACTTTATTTATGGCAAGTAAACATTATTACTTGATAATGATTTCAAGTAAATCGCGTGTAGATATTCTTTGTCTTTATTCCGATTCGCTAGATCAAATAAATCGATTTTGAGATAAGTCATATTTACTTCGTAAACATTTAGTTGCTAATATTTTAAATAATTGTGGAAATGTAGTCGATATATCAGTACATTCGGCATCTACGACAAAATACTTTCTCCACCTTCTCCTAGAAGCTCGAGTCGATATCCTCAAACCTCAACAGGAATATTACCTTGTCGCCAAAGTATTTCCGTACCGAATTTGTAGAAAATCGATCAAACCGTTTGCGAGATATTACACACGACATTTGAAAACCGCTGTTGTCGTAATACCAAATCTTATTAAGTTCTCATTGGTTCCCAGACTTAAAACACATGTTTTCATATTCTAAAGTACCGACAATAATCTCTCCACATGTATTTTATATATTGTACTTTCTGGATGATAGGAAAAATCGGTAGTTTTTATCTTCCTTTATTTTTCCGCACACACTTGGACATTCGTGGAAAATGATTTTGGTACAGTTCGTTATGTACGATTCGCCAAATAATTGCAAGATTTCCGTAATTTATTTAATTTTCAACCATCGCAATTCAGAACCGTCGTAATTTCGTTCTCTTGCACAAGTCTCTCATGTTTTCCACGAATCGTAAATACGATGGTAATTTCGTTTGCTTGTGTATATTAAGAAATTTGCTTCGACGGGTCTTCACGAATGGACACGACGCGACACACAATGCACAACACGGGAGCTGACCGAGTTTTCTGAATCTCGTCTCTCACGCTCATTACTCTGGCGACCGAGTAACGTGCGTGCGCGCCTGCGTGCGTTCCGTCTATTGCAATCACGCATATGCGTGTCTGGCACGAGGCATCAATTGCGTGTGCCAGAAATGCTCGGTATTTACTGACAAAATAGCTTTTTCGTTGAATTTAGACTCTGTGGAATGAAGTGGCTGACTGCTTGACCGAGTGTCACGAATTCATTGCGATTCAATTCTACTCCAGTCATATTACCACACAGAATAAAGTAAGTAAGGTTTTTAGATAAACAAATATGCAAACTAATTAATTAAAAATCGTATATACATAATAAAATTCTTCTACTTTTACTACTAATTTTTTTAAGAAACAATTTCTCAAACAAATTTTGTCGGTTAAGATTAAATCGGAATGTCAAACTATATACGACGCCAACTTGTCTATTTTCCTGAAGAATGCTGTTTGCAACAAACCGGATTTCCTGCAGCGCCTCTCTTTCTTAAGAAAGAGAGAGAGAGAGAGAGAGAGAGAGAGAGAGAGAGAGAGAGAGAGAAGAGATGCCTTTACGAGTACATCAGTCACGGGCGTCACGACGCCAACGAGGATGAGCTCTCTCTACAAGATATCAGAAATCTGGTCCTGACGCTGACGAAACTTTGTCAGTGTCCCGCACGATTAGCGGCCAAAGGTCGATCCCCTGATCTTTCTCCTGCTTCGCGGCGGGAGCCTTTCTCGTTTCTCTCGTGACGTCCACGTAGCGGTTAGAAAGATATTCTATATAGTTATTTTCCGTACTGCACGAACTATTCCAGCCTTTATCTTCCAAAGAGCAATTAGTACGGCGCGACGCCTCCCATGTTGCATCGAACAATTAATAGGAGAGCGAGAGATGGAGACAGATATGAATATCTACGAAGATGTCTGTGTTTTTGGAGAGGAGGGAACAAATACATAGCAAGCACGTGATAGCACGCTAACGATCTACAATATCGTACGCTAAGTGGGCGGAGCAAAACATGTTATAATCTACCTGGCGATAAATGCGATTGCTCGAAATAGATCGCTGCTCTTTAGACGGGAATCGAGTGCGGAGAAAATATCTCCGTCCTAATGAAAAGTTCGAATATGTAAAAACTTAAGATTTATGAATTAGCAAATGAAAAAGGTCACATCGAGCCAAAGGTCACCAAAAAAAGATATTAATATAATAATATAATGATTCAATGATCAACGCTTTACATGAAATAATATAAAAAATACGCAAAATATTTCGACTCTAACTGGAGTCTTCTTCAGTCGCAATTGTGATTTATGGTTTTGAGTCGATTTCAAATTTTATAATTTTTTAGAAATAAAATAGATGATTAAAAATATGCTGTTGTGAAAAGACAGATATTTGGTTGACGTGTTCAGAATAAAAGTGCTGGTCTACTTTTTATTTGAGGGAACAGAATGAATATTACAATATAATTAAAAAGACGTAATCTGTAAGTACGAAAATATATCAAACAAAAATTCTTACAAGAAAGAGACAAAAATATTGTCGAAGTAGAGCAGCTCGAATATTCTACTTTTGTTTTTATCAATATTTTACAAAGTTACAAATAGCGTTTTCGGAATTTGTGAAACAATGGTTGTCTTTAATTATAAAATAATAACAATTTAGAACAAATAAAATATCTCTATAAATCCTACTTGCATGATTTGTTAACTCGTTCGAAATTAATATCTTTTATAATATATTTAATGTACAGACGATGTGAATATGTAGAGTCTTGCAAGGAGAAAAAATTGAGAAGCGTAGTACTTTGTTTACCAATAATGTTACGGCTTTCACAATTATTTTGTAACAAATTTCACCGGACGAAAGATAAAAGGATCAGACAGAAACGATATAATTCAAAATCGTAAGAAATCTTTTCTGTATCAAATTCCAGTTTGGGTTTTCGGACTCCCCGTTGCGACCTTTATTTGCGCTCTTTTTCGACTAACCAGCGGAAGATACCGTCGACCGTTGCTTCTGAGAAAAATCTGGATCGAGAAACATCGGGGATCGAGCCATACATCAAATCGAATTCTATTTTTACGACTGCTACGAACTTAACTATTGGCTTGGATGCGAAACAACATTCATCGTCGGAATGAACCGAGACGTCCGGAAGATCTTTGAGACCGACGAAACTCTTAACGAAACTCGAACGTCTCCTCCTTTGGACACGGCGCCGCGTGACGTCGATTGTGTATGGTCTGTCATCTCGTAGATTCATTCCGAGATCCGCTTGGATTGTTTAGGAAACAGAACTCGATAATAAAACTGCGTTTCGTTCTCAGACATGTCCAAATAAATACGATTCGTTGTAAGAAAATCAAATGGTTCCCGTATCTGCAATTTTGTTTGTTCAGCGTGAAACTAGCTTCTGTCATCACAACTTGTCATCGAATAAACGTTTTTTTTTCATTAAAAATTATCTCTTTCATTATTTTGTTCACATTTTTACGTGTAATAAGAATTTTTGTTTCTCTGCTTATAAAAATGTCTGAAACAACAATTTTCAAAAAGATCCGAGATAAGAAATACTGAACTGAAAAATTAATGTAAGAATTGAACGAGTTTGCGGGACGCTTTCCCTTCATTGGTATCCACGTCCTCCAACAAATCTCGAATGAAAAAAAAAAAAAAAAAAAATCCAACGGAGAGACGAACACTTGAAACGGGAACGACGGAGAAAAAGAGGTTCTGTCTCGTAAGGGAGTTGTATGGGTTGAGCATGGGTCATTCAGAGTGCGCTCAGTGACCCATTGTAACGTAGGACAATATGGTGCCGCTCTTCAATGGCCGGCGCTGTTCTCGAGGTGTTATGTTATGTGTTGGCTGTTATTCAGATAGGTAGGTAGGAAGAGAGAGAGAGAGACAGAGAGAGAGAAAGAGAAAGAAAGAGAGAGGAAGAGAAGAGAAGGAGAGAAGTATTTAGCGCTATCGTCGTGGCGGTTTGCCATCACGGAAAGACCGCTTCATCGTCTGTTAACGGGTAACGTTGATGATCGCAAGTTCTCAACGGTAAATTGTTAGTGGCTTGAAACAAATAAAACAGACGAGGGACAAGCTCTCTACTATTGCGTGTGATGCCGTAACAAGACGTTCAATTAGCAGCTTCTGCTAAGAGGATCTGTCAATTCGTGTTAATGAACAAGCCATGATTGTTTTAATATCCCGTCGCTAATACATTTTTATGTAATAATTTTACATCTGCAACATACACTCATGTCTCAGACATTAACGAGATTGTACACAGCGCGTCGGAGATCGGAGGGCAAGCGGGCTGTACGATTCGTACGGCGCTTGTTGGCGAGCAACTGTCTTCCGATCCCGCGCCTATTCCTCGATTCAATAACGCGCTGTGTACACATGTGATTTGAGAAGCAATAACTGGAAGCGTATTACTCATTGACAAAACCTGTACAAGCAATATAGTAATTAATAACGTCTAAAGAGATCCTCCTGGATGATTCATGCTAGCCTAGTGACTCATTGTGGAGATCTTGGGCGTGCTCAAGAGGAGGAGCAGAAAGGGCTGACCGTAGTCCAAAATCCGGTGAGCCTCGAGGGCTTAAGTCCACTCACCGCGTCTTACGCTCGAGAGGGTGGAAACGAGAACGCCTCGGGGGCAGAAAAGGACGTCAGTGACTTAGCGGCCCGTTTCCACAGAAAAGATTTTGCTGTCCTCTTACTTGCGGCGCGACTTGATATTTGGACTCGTTTCTGCGACAAGAACAATCTGTGATGCCGCGGGCTTTCGTTTCTCTTGAATGTCAGAATTTGATAGATTTTCTACTTCGTGAAATTTTATATCTCACTTCGTATTTTTCTAATTTTTAGATTTTATTCAATTAAATTTCAAACTCTGATTTTTTTAAGTACGTATAAAATTCGCGAAGAATTTTTTGAAAAAGAATTTTGAAATTGGAGCCTAAACACAATTGAAGATAGTGTTTTGAATATATAGCAATATTCTATTATGTGTATCGAAAATAGCTTGAGGAAATAACACGAGCACACAACGCAGATTCGTTAAACCTGACAGTAAATTCTCAATTAATCACGCCACATCCTTAAAACTTCGAACCCTATTACCACCTACGGCTTATTCTTCGAGACGATCTACAGCGTGTTCTCGCGATTCTCATTAGTAAATCTCTGTCTTACGCTAGGTGGGCGGATAGACGATCCGCGGCGTGAAGTTGTGCGCGAGAAGGCAAGACCGCCGCAGAAGCCGCACGTTGTATCTCGAAACCGCTTTTCTCAGAGAACACGCGTAAAGCACGGGTTCTTTCTCTCTTACTCTCTCAGTCATCGCAGCATCCGCCACCCTCATATCTTTACTTTTCCCTTTATGGTCTTTCCGTTCTCGCGTCATATTTTCACGTACCCAGCATAGCGCGCGTTTCTCGTATGAGGCTACCAACGTGTCGGTCTCGATGCGTCAAAGGGAGAGAGAACGATTCCGGTCGCGCGCGGCGAGGCTTTATGCATCGGCAACTTTAAATCACAGACTGGAAATAACTTACGTATGGATAGATAGTTATTACTATAAAGCTTATGTGGGACGTGCGTGCGCGATCGATGTAGGACCTCACGGGTATGCGTTTTGCACCAACTCGCCTGACTGCCGGCCGTCTACTGACCTTAAGTTTTATTTTCGCGCTTCCTTTGATTTTTGCCATCTTTATCCTGCCTCCCCAGTTCTTCGCTCTTTAACGGAAGAGATGTATCTTTCTTGGATGACCGTTACTAATTTCTGATTTGCGGACGTCGATGTATACCTGCGCGCCGACATTGCCCGTTACGACATCGAGCGACAAAGCACAGCAGATCGCAAAGTTACGGATGGATTTATTTATTGGCAAATATAAAAAACCGTATGAAAAAACTGCGGTTTACGTCTATTTATATACATATGGATTTTATTTATACACATATATTTATACACATTTATACATACGGATTTATTTAAAACCATTTTTTCTTTTTATTTTTAATATGTTAAATAACGAGTTTTTGTAAAAACTTTATTTGAGACGCGATCATAAATTTACAAAACTATGTTACGCATACTTTGGCGTTCGCTCAAGCAATATCGATATCGGATCTCGAGTGCGAAACCACGTCAGGCCGTAGATATGCTCGTATGGAAATTTTGGAAGAGACGACGACCGGACTCTAAGTGGTCGAATGGCAAAAGCGGTCGAAAGTGTCGTAAATTAATGCGACAGTATAGCGAAACATGGCTGCCTTTCCGACGATCTCTCTCTCTCTCTCTCTCTCTTTCTCAAATATCTACAGTGTGATGCGAGTCGAAAACGTTAGTCAGATTCGACCGGGCGCGACGGTTTCCAGTTAAAGAGAGGAAAGAGTAACAAGGAATCGATCCGCGGAAAACGACTCGGAGCGGGAAGATCCCCGTGGAAGGTCGAGAATAAAACATGACTGATTTATGCATCAACTAAGAGAAGAAAAACGAGCGGGAAAGAAAAGGAAAATCGTTCCGAGAAGAAGCGAGCGGAATCGAAAGCGAGAGTGAGAAGATCGCGTTCGCGGCCGCATGCTGAATATCATTTTTTCCACTCGAAGAAATTTTTCACTTTTCCGTCGTCGCCGCGACTGTCTTCTTCAAGAGATAGGAAGCGGGAGGAGAATGAGAGGATTTCCCTTCTTTCTGTTTCCGTTTCTACGTGCCGACTGCGTACAGCTTTCGCAGAGACAGACGCGTCGCGCCGTTGCTCGTCCTGTCGTTTGTCAAACCCGACGAGAGATCTCGCTTAGAGGCTCCCCCGTTTCTTTTTTACCTTCTCTTTCCGCGCTGTCGACGCACTACCGAGTCGTCGCCGATTGAGAGGCTTACGCGATGATGCTCTTCTCCCTCCCGTTGCCGCCGCGGAGAGACGACAACCGAGAAAAATCCGTCGAAAACTTGACAGAGGATGTACGAAGCTATATGCCATCGTGAAATCGCGAGAATCTGCGCCGCTTCAGATTCGAAACTTTTCTCGAAATCAAATTGCGAGGGGAGCACGTTGAGTTTTTTTTTCGTTGCCATAGACGTGATTTCAACTACGTGATGGCAGCTTATGAGAGTTCGTCTCAAAAAATCTTTCATAAATAAGAGACGAATATATTTTCTACAATGCATTTAACAAAATACAAACGTTCTTTAGAAATTTGATTTCGTTGAATTTATGCTTGTTGCACAAATTCGATGAAAATTCCGTTTGTTCGGAAATGTATTAAAAAAACAACAAAGTTTTTGTTCGACAAAATTTTTTTACGTCAGCGCGTCGCAACAAAGAGACATAACACTGACAAAAGATGTTTACGCGAGAAGATTGCGGTCGCAAAAGCCGCGAGAAAGAAACTGCGAAGCCCGAGATAAGACGAGTCTCGTGTTTGCTTTTTTTTTTTTTGCTACTCTGGAAGCTGAATTTTGGAGCTGACGGAGTCGTAGCCCGGCTACGACCGATAAAGAACGAATCGACTCTAGAAAGTGGGAACCGGTTGCATTTTCGGAATTTATTGAAGGTGGTTCTTTAAGGATCCGTCGTTATTATATGCACGTGAACGTTCCCGATATGCGTTTAAACTCTTGTACAGGCGCGGACAGAATCGATGAGCCGATACGAACCGACACGGCGCACTCACAAGGTTGCAAAAACGAACACGGGAAAAACGCCGAGTTGCATTATTGCAGGAGGCGCATAAAACATGTGGATAAACATATTTAAAGTCGAGGAGAAAGAAACCGGTATGTGCTCCGTCGATAGCGCAACCAAACCGGCAACGTATATATCGTCAAGGATACGCGCGAATCTCTTGTTTGCGAATTCTCGATCGCACTCTGTACGCAGGCGTTCCCGATCACGACAAAAATATCGTAAACGAATCATTTTGCTTGATTCACAGGCATTGAAGGTGAAGTTTACCGAAACGAGAACGCGCCTAAAAACTATCTTTCGCCTCTAATCCGCCTACACTCGTTCTGAAACTTGGAACCGAGCGCTCACTGCAGGGTGCAGATAGCGAGGACTAAGCCCGAGGTCACGACGAGATGAGCGCATTACCCTAAGCGTAAGCGCGTAATAAAATCACGGAGCTAACGGCCAAGAGAGAAAGAGAGATTCCGGAGGAGCAGCGCCGCGAGCAGAACACTTCGCGGCGCACAAACGCCGAGAGATCGCACAACACGGAGGATTTCGATAAACATTTCCGGACATATCCGAGGAGGTCGACTATCGCAGTTTGACTATCCACCCGGTCAACGCGACCGAGAAATAAGGCTGCGTTTATTTAGCTCGAAACGTCGTAGTTTCCCAAGGGAGGTCCGTTGCGAAAACGATCGAGCGCGTTTGTTTCGAAATGGAATAATCGATCGAGTTCAAACCAAAAGTTGTCTAATCTAATTGCTCTTCTAGTTTTTTGTTGTAAAAAGTTTTTTCCGCGGCGGAATACCAAAAATCAAAAGCGTGAAAAAACATAGTTTTATGTAAAAACAAAAAAACAATTGCTTTACATCGTGCATGTACGAAAACGATCCGGCTGAAATTGATTCGTCCGCATATCCGATACTAACGGCAAAGTTTGTTCCGGACATGTATCGGCTAATAAAAACGCTGACAGTCAGAGGATTTGCTATGTAAACACTTCAAATGAAAATCGCCGTGAGTTGTTTTCAAACGTGCGATTGCAACACCCGGGGATGGGCCGCGCGCTTCCGACTACGCGTACGGCGAACGCTCGAGGCGATCGACTTCGATTTTTCGAGTATTTCGAGAGACGGGCGGGCCACCCATCTACCTAATGTGTATTTACATACCACGAGTTTTCGCCCGGGATTTAGCGCTTTTCGCAACGCGTTTCGGGTAAGCGGCAACGTGTTGCTTTTCCGCGCGCCGTCTCTCTCTCTCTCTCTCTCTCTCTCTCGCTATATATGTTCGGGAAAAATCCGCGCCGGTCGAACTTTCACTCGACCGTTACTCTTTACCGCTTCGAGCCCTTTTCTCCCACATACAGTATCCTCTCGCGCACGGTCACCGACACGTTTAATTACGTCCCGCAACTCACCTCCACACCTCCTCGTCGTCGTTCTGCAATCTCTACCCCATTATTGGTGTGCGAACATCTGCCGCGATAAAAGCAATAGCACGGAAAAGCGACTTGGTTGTTATCGAAAATCTGAAAAGCGTGTGACAGTTCTCTAGGCACTTACCTGAAACAGACAGAAAGAAAATATTATTAGAAAACATGTCGCAGAGTAATAATACAAAAGAAATAAATCATGAGAAATAGATTGACTAAAATATCCGAAAATACAGTTAGAAAATCGTAATGATAAATAATTAAAAATCATAGAAAAATGTAAAATGTAATATAATTTTGTTTAATGTTTTTAAATAATTTTTAATAAAAGCAACATCTCAATCTCAATGTCTTGTCGAGCGTAAAACACTGTTTAATTATTATAATTGCTCGCATTGATTTGTCAATCATTGTTACATTAGAAGTCAACAGTAGCGCGGGAAATTTTTTTGCTATTGTCAGCGCGTACTAAGTTAACATCGGAGAAGAATTAAACAAGAATCAAACGCAATTCATCGTGTTTCTTTCTGAGACAAACAATAAAAGTGTCTACGCTATACAGATAGATGCTCCATATTATCCAGCAAGGACGCGTCTACGGAGTTTCATCGGCCGTGAGAACGTATTCACGGAAAAATCGTCTCAGGGCCGTCGGGCCTGAAAATAAATTCAACGAGGTTTGCGCGTCTGCCTCTGGCGCGCACATCGATTCTCGACGACGACGACGACGACGACGACGACGACGACGACGACGACGACGATGTACACACGCTTTGCGGAGAAGACGAGAGGTCCTATGCGTTTACGCAGAGAAGGCAGGCGCGACGTGTGAGGTTTTTCACGCGGTTCACCTGGACGACTCCGGTCGAGGTTTAAGTGGGTGTCCAGGAGATAAGCGGCCACGACTGGCATAACAGCTCGATAAACTCTCATGTTTATTGGATCGCCTTAGCTTCTTCTTCCCTTCCCCTCTTTATCGCTTCGCTTCTTCCCGGCTCTTTGTCCGCCACTTTCCCACTCTTTGTCTCTTCCTCTCCGCCGCTTTCCCGTTTTTTTTTCTTTCTCTCATGACCACCTCCTACTGTCTCTTTTAGTCTTTTCGTCTATTGCCGGACGCTTCTCTTTTTCAGTTAGCGGCTCTTTTACTTTTCTTCGTTTGTGTCTTCTCTCCCGCCGACCTATCGTTTTCCCCGACCCTTTACCTCGATTGTTAACTCTGAATTAGTGACCTCGTCAAACGGCGAGAGATTCCCAAGCCGCGGCTTTTAATGACGCAGCTGCGCCACTGATTGGCAATGCGCATCCAGCTGGACGGACTGTTTTGTTAATAAGCACGTTGGAGATGTGACGCTATTAATTCACTTGAGAAATCATACACCCTGATACTCGACACCTCGACACAAAGAGTCGAAGAGTGTGTCTGAGAATGCTGACATATGGTACCGGTTAATGTCTCGAGACTGATAGAACTTCATGACTCAACAATTGTATTGGTTTACGAAATGTGTCACGCTGGAGAAAAAAAAAAATATTGTAACTCAGAATCATTTACGTGTGTGTATTATGGAGAACGATTCTAGCGAGCGCGAAAATTCTATGCGTTATTAAACAAAGAATTCTACAAATTCTTTAATATTTGAAGAAAGAATATTTTACAAAAAGAGTAAAAAAAATATATAAGAACTATAAAATAAATATGAAAACCATAAAATAAATATATAAAACCTATAAAACTATAAAACATATGTATAAACTGTAGAAAGATGATTGATTTTTGAAAATTAAACACAAAAAGTGTATGCTGTGTGACATATTATGCAGCGGTATATGAAATTATGTTTTTGTTCGTTGATACATTGGTTTGAATGAGGTATTTGCCGCTACTTCAATTCACATAACGATTTTGTTTAATTTTTCCTCGCTTTGTACATGTATGTGATGCGGCAGTTCTTTGATGTGGGACACAAAGAGAGCTAGAAATTAGGAAAAATAAATATTACGCGAAAAAGAGGTTTTTTTTTACGCGGCCAAGTACGAACGCGGTAGTCCGGAACGGGCGACACACACAAGCCCGGTATTTTGATATGGTATTTGCACTCTCGTCATATCATGGACGATGCTTATCCGCTGTACTTTATCGCGCAACGATTCTCAATAATATTACACACGCGAAATGTTTACTGACGTTTTCAATATTTGATTAATCCGCTGCAATTAACATGCACAATTACCTTCAAAGCAGCGCTCTTGATCATATGGAATCATATTCAATCTGCATTTAAATACTCTATTAACATGCTAAATTACTAATCTCTCTCTCTTTCCCTCTCTCTCTCTCTCTCTCTCTCTCTCTCTCTCTTTCCACAAAAGATAGAGAATGAAATATTTCGCATAGAGCAAGAGCGATAAAACATCGCAGTATATTATCCGCAATCTTCACGTGACTACACGTCTGGTTATTATTAGATATATCTATGCAATTCTTTATTCTGTGATTTCGCGGTTCGCGATGCGGAAGAGACACCTTCACGGCGAAGGAAGCGAGCGGAGAAGAAGAAACGAACGCGCGAGCTGAAGGTGGCGGACGGACAATAACAGCACGTTACAAAGACCGAATGGTGGGTCCGGTTTGCATAGTAGGGCTTTGATTGGATTTGCCACGCGGCGTCGCACTACGCCCACGTATAACGCGTATTAGCATTCACGGTCGGTCGGCGAGGACCAGCGTCTATTACTATCGTAAATCGCTCTCCTAACAGTACTCGGTGGAGTTCGGTCGCGACGGAATTACCGATCGTCGCCATCGAACGCGCATCGTCTCAATTTGCCTCGGCGCGACCACGTCTGGCCGGACTCCCGAGCGAACTCGCACGTCGAATTTCAATTCGCGTGTTTTCCCGTTAGCGCAGGTTGATCATTCGCCTCATCGTTCGCCTCATCGTCGACCTTGGACGCGCATGGGAGAAATAATGTTTGAACACCCCGAAGGAGGCGAGAGTGCGCGTTCGTAAGCAGAAGATAGAAACAATTTTTCATCGTCATTGAAAAAAAACTGGCAGTAACAATAACGTATTACACTTTTTCGCGTCGTTTCGATTTCAACGGAAGAAGATATTTTACCGTTCGCGAGCCTAACGCAGCGAGAAATCTGTTGATAGAAATTTATACGCGAGAAGAGATGTACGTGTGATGGTTTATGCATTAACGTTATATGCTTAGTCGATAGTACGGAGGTGCGCAATAATTTCCGCGCGCGAACACCATCTACGTTAATCACGGGAAAGAACACGCGGGATTGCAAAGCGAGAAATCCGCTAACATCGAGTCGCTCGAAGCCAAATGAACGTTCGAGGCCGTGAGGATTCAAACTCGGCATGTACGCTAAAATAATAAAAAGACGCGAGAGAGAGAGAGAGAGAGAGGGAGAGAGAGAGAGAGAGAGAGAGAGAAAGAGATTATTCTCGTCGTTCTTTGTATCCTCACGCTAAAGCGCTTCCGAAGTGTTCGTGTGCACTTTCGCGCACACGCGCACGCAGGTTGTGTGTCGCGGCTTCGCGCGAGATCAGATTATCAGAACCATTGTTTATGCTTCATACATTCGGTATAAGCTTGCTCGTTGGCACACGGGCTTTAAATTTTCGCACAATGTATACACGCGCGAGTTTACCGCGCGGTGCGCTCTGAGCTCGTAGCGCGCGCGCGCGCGAGTAAAAGCGTATGGATGAGCTTTCTGCGTTTGTCTGTGTGCGCGAAGAGAATCCGAAGAAACGTCTTCATGCCGAAGCTCGAACACCTTGTTGATTTACGAGCCGGCGTGCCGTGTCAACGGTTTATAGAACTCTGTGCGCGGAATGATTCCGCGCGCCGATTTTACGATAGTTCTCTCGCGCGCGTGAAACGATCGCTTGAACGGCACAATTTTCCCGTCTCTACGTTGTCTACGAGACATTGAAAACGTTGCCAACACGACGTAAAAGATGGGAAAGTGCGAGACACATAAGCATAAAATCGAGAAAAACGTATCGATGCATTCATGTGTCGATTAGTAGTCGCGAACCGGCTTAGAAGATGCTCAAGTTGAAAATGGAGGTCGGATATGAGAAAAGAGAATCGTAGCAGTGTCGAATAAAATCGTATAACTTGTAAAAATTCATTAATTTATCAATTAAAAAAAAAAAAAATAAAAATCATCTTGCGCAAGCGCGTCGAAGTTGCTTCAAGTTCGCTTCGCATTTTTTAAATGGAAATAAACTAGACAAAGGAATGTGACACACAAAAAGAGACAAAGCGAGAATAGTTGAGTTCATTTTTGTTTTTTTTTTACGATTTCGATAATAGAGCGAGATTCGTCACGTTTTCGTGTGTCATCGCAGACAAGTCGGATAATAAAACTAAGTGTTTAGATAAAAGGCGAGTAATTTCCACGCGTGGGCGGACTCTCAGATTATTTCGATTCTCTTTGATCGTCAACGAACGGAGATAGTGCGAATTCCTATACGATAGAAAAGCCAATGAGAGAGACCGAGGAGACGCTCGTAAAAATAATGCGGTCCGTCGCTCTTTCCCATCCGGAGAAGGTCTCGTAAATCCTTATCGTCACTCTCGTCACGTAGACGTGCCTTTCCATCGAGCACCGACACAGTCCCGCGCCGTTCACAACAACTCGGTATACCTCGGTATTATCTTTACTTCTCGCCTCGGAATGCGAGGCGTAGCCGTTCCGTATAGTCCCGTCCATAGCTTTAACTCTTTCAACGAGCGCGAGATAAACGTGTCGTCGAACACCTTTCGTGAAATTGAATAATTCCGAAGTGATCATATCCGTTCCCGAATAGCGTACAGCGCGCGTCACACGGAGCTTTATCTTTATCTTCTCTCAAAAAACGCACTTGTGGCTCGCGGTGGTCGCTAACGTTCGGCGACCTCGAACGGTCGATCGAACGACCGAGTTGCTTTTTAAAGACATTTTGTTGTTGTTCCGAACTCACGACTATCGCGAGTTGATTAAACGTTCGTGGGGTCGGACGTGTGAAAGAATAGATAACGGAATGGGAATAGAATTTCGAGGAACTTGATACCACCTAGGTTGAAGAGATGTGTTTTCATTCTCTTCGTGTAGATACGGTAAAAATTATTACGGTGCAGCCAAATAGATTTATTCCAAAATTTATAGAAAAAACTATGCTACATTTGAAGACAATATGTTAAAATCTGATATTTTTTTTATGCTTTCGCGATGTGTTAACATTCGAAGATATTTTTCGCGTTGGTGTCATTTTTATACCGACGTCAGTTTTACAGCTAGACGTTTT
Source organism: Pseudomyrmex gracilis (assembly GCF_002006095.1). NCBI lineage: Eukaryota > Metazoa > Arthropoda > Insecta > Hymenoptera > Formicidae > Pseudomyrmex > Pseudomyrmex gracilis. The sequence continues at coordinate 117,310 of NW_018020755.1, forward strand.
TTATTTGAGAATTGGATGGTAAAACGAGTTCGTTCTGACTAGATCTCGCTGAAAACATTCAAAATCCAACTCAATAACGTTTCCAACAACAACTGATAGTGATATGTTATAAGCTCGCGCAAACGAAATTAGTTCGATGTTTTGAGACTTACTAATAAATACAGAACGTATATCGCAACCGATCATTTGAAGTGTGTTTTGTTAGCGAACGACTCGCAGGTATGTGTATTCTTTCATGAAGCGTGAGATAGACACGCGTTCTTTCATTCGATGGATTTCGCCAAATTGAACGATTCTGTCTCTGCGGTCATATTCATCGGAAGACGTTTTCCCTTTGCCCGTGTCTCAGGACGCGATCAGCACGAACGAGAAATCGCGATTGGTTGCCGCGAGATCCCCGCGTTTCTTCTCGCGGGATGAGGTTACATCGCTTTCAGCGATTGAAAGTATCAATCTCTCGTCTAACCGCACTCATTGCGCGCTCCGGACGCGTCGACGGACTTTCTTGATTTCTATCGCTCTCTTTCTTTCAGAAATTTATTCGTTATTCGCAGGAAAGAAGTCTATATCCGCAGAGTTTGCTCTCTACTGATTCTCCGCGTGCACATCGCGACAGAAAAACCAAACTACGCGCAGTCCAACAACGCGCAGTCTGTGCACCTTATCCTATATGCTTATCCTTGACTCTAATCGCACTCAATCGTACCCTTATACTTTTCCCGAGCATGGGAACAACATTACTTGGTAGAGTGTAGCTTTTACTAACTGACATATCCGTTTATGGGGATCGCGCTTGCGCGACTATCGATTTATGCGTGTCAAACGCTCACAGAAGGATTTTTAGCGAGCGTCGCGATCGGACCTTGCGAACGAGCTTTCTACCGATTAATATGCAGCAAGACCTCGGTGGTAACGATTAAAAGGCGTTCACCGAGCACGACATGTCGCTTTGTGTTTCGTGAACTGTCGCTATTGCTGCCCGCTACACATAATTGGTCAAAGCTAGTAGTCCGCAACAAGTCACTGATCTGCGATATACACATATATGTGCGCGCATGTGTGTATGTGTGTGTCCGCGAACTACGTGAGATCAAGTTTCTCTCGATGCATTTCGAAAGATCGGCTCGTTTTCTCCGGTTAAAATTTTTTTACGGTCCGAACGCAATTAGACGATTCTCCAGATGGCAAGTCTTGGCGGATTACGTTACGATAATAGAAAGCGTCTGCAAAGCGCGGTAGCGAACAATACTGAGAGAGTGAGAGAGAGAGAGAAAAGAGTTTCAGTTTGTTAACGCGATATCATAAAAAAAGAAGAGCCTATTGCCCCACATTTCCGCGCAGCCGGTTACGTCCCGCTGTCATCATTATCGTTACCGTTTCACTCTCCGTAACATCGCCGACGCTTGCTGGTAATTGTTGCAAATTATCTGTGAAATATATGACATGTGGAGAATGTGCTCGAGCAAATAACAAACGAAATGAACAATAAAAATGGTGCATATTTCGAATAATTCTTATCATTGCGTGACACCAGATAGTTGTAGATATAAATAAAATTTTGCGTGACTCGCAAGTAAAGGACAAGGAATCGCAACGAAAGAATGTATCGCGAAACGAACTTGATACATTTATATCACACATGAACTGGCAATTTATGTGTAACGGAGATTTCTAGACGTTGCAAAAGGTCACGCCGTTAAACACGTCCCTTCTTTCAAGTGCGTTCACGCACGCACGCACGGGTTTCCTCGTCTAACAGTTACCACCAGTCCTATCAACGGTCCGATTATTTTTATCCTTGGCATCCGGTTCCCACAACAGACGGCGCGATACGCGGCACAGGAACTGGATCGTCGCCGGCGGCCGCGGCTACGGTCGCACATTTCTCGGATGATCGCGGTCGGATCCAGGCGAGAATGGTTAACGCAACGACCTGAGATTTCTCTCTTTCTCCCGAAGCGCGCTCTGTTATCTACCGTTTGGCTTGTATCTGGTGTTTGGTTTCCTTCTTCGAGCGCCGTTTTCCGCGCCGAAGCTGTCGATCGGTTGCTGCAATACCGTCCTCTTCCTGTATCTTTCTTTCGCCTTACCTGGCCTTCTGGCCGCGCCAGCACGCATTCCGATCAATAAGAAAAACACGCCGGCCAGACCGCAGAACGGTAGCTCATTCACACGGTCTCCTTCTTCTCTGACGTATTTTCTCGGCTCTCTTCTCTGTATCGCGCGCGAGGATATAACGTGTACACGCAGTGCGATCGCCAACGCCGATGTGTGCGTGCGCGTAAACTCATCGACTTTTGCTCTCTCTCTCTCTCTCTCTCTCTCTCTCTCTCTCTCTCTCTCTCTTTCTCTCTCTCTCTCTCTCTCTCTCTCTCTTCCTCTCGTCGTGCACAATAAACTTGTACGACTCGCGCCCAGGATAATGCCTTCCTACTGGAAGTGAAACAACACTCGGCGAAAAGGAAACCTGGAATTGCGCTTCATGATGGATCTCGGGAATTGCCTGAGCAAGCGAACTCCGCGTTGAAACGGACGAGGAGGTCCAGGGATCCTGAACAAGTTGCACAAAGAGAGATACGTACAGCACAGGTAAACGAAGAATGAAAGGAAGAGAAATTTTACCGCAAGCGCGATATGAATCTTGAATAGACTATATAGAATGAAAGTTTTCGAAAGTGACTCACCAGCACATCCGCGATGATGCTGCGGCAAAAAATATTCGCATTTTTCTCGTGAAATAATTCAAATTGCTTTGACAATTATAAAAAAAATTAATAAATAAATAAATAAAAAACGACGAGAAACGATAGAGTTTGCGCTCGCCAGCAAATTTGTTGAGAAGTCACTGTCATAAAAAAATTGCAGCAATCTGGAACTCGCGTTTCATCTAAATCAAATTCAAGACGGCAAAAGGAGTAATGGGTCTTTGTGAAAAATGTTTTTTAAAACAGCAAGTCAAGTTCATAATGAGACAATTTGTTCCGAGACAAACGTTCGGTCGTTTTTTTTTTACGAGAGATCGTAGACTGATAAGACCGGTAAGAACTTTATTATTTCGATGTTCTCGATGACTCATGTTGATAGAGCGCGTTAGGATCACGAAGAGTTAAATGTCGAGTGGCGCGAGGAATTTCTCGTATGTTGAAATTTATTCCGACTCATTAAGACGCTTGTAGATAATCACGTAACGATATCTAATACGGAGAAAAGCCAGACGAGGATTCAGAAAGGAGATAGTATTGAGTTAAACTTTTAATAGATTTCTCTGGATAAGAAGCGTAATTACTTCCGCTTACCGGAATTCCGGCCTTGAACTCGGCGTACCTTCTCAGACTTTAATTAAGAAACTATCTCGCCCGTAACCCCGACATTACGTGAAGGAACGCATGCGGTGGAGTATCCCGGAATTTTTACAAGACCCTCACGATGACTGACGATGATCGATGAGGTTTCTCCGTGAACTGTGACCATTTTTACGTATCTCTCTTCTTTGTACCTTATCGTACCGTGTCGCTGATGGTTGCAAATAATTACCAAGTTCTTGCACTATCAAATCTTTGTTTAAATTTTACAAAAAAATTCACCTGTGCAATGAGTGCTTTTTTTGCGTCGAAGCAATTGAAGAAAACTTTATGCGACAGAGAAGAATCGGAACGGCGATCAGGAAAAATGTGGGAAATTGCGTCACGAAGTAAAAATTATGTAACGTATGAGAAATATAAGTTTTCGATAGAATTTTATTTGCCGGTGAAGCAGAATAGCGAGAAACAGTTATACAATATGTCGATACGGACTTTCCATCAATTCTTCTTTCGACCGTTCTTTTTCTAGCGCAACAACACACTTATCTATAACGGAATTGTTCCCAGAATGGTCGTTCGTTTAACGTAACCGATACGACTAATACATGTCGGAAGCAGAGAAATTCGTTGCACGTGTGGCGATATTCTCACGAGCAAAATATTCGTAATTTATCAATTTGAAGATGCTTATTGCAACATTAGATATTTGAAAACATTCTTTTTAACTTTTATTAAAATCGCACATTGTGAAAAATTAATTAATTAAACACGAGATTATATTTTTTTCAGATCTTTATTTTAAATTAAAATCTACATTTATTTAAATCTTTACTTAATACTTTTAAATACGAGAGTCGTCAAGTAAGTCACAAATAAGTTTTGTTATAGTTCTATTTATTTACATTTTTTTAATTGTTTAAAATAATCTTCATTACAATTGCAATGCATTTCTTCATTTGAATAAATTAATTATTATGAAACTTTTTGCCGTCATTTTTTTCCGCGCATGCTTATAGTTGCTTACTGTGCTAGAAGCTTCTCATCGCTCATACATTTCTGTCTTTTTAATTTGTTACATTTTGATTTGATATCGTAATAAACAAAGCCAAGTTTCATCATCTGTAACGAAGTTGTTTAGATACCTCGCAACCTCTGTCGGAGTCTTTTAATATTTTCTGGCGCCAATATATCCTACGTTTTTTGCTTCTCCGTGAGTGAATGAGGGATATCTAAAGTGTATAAACCTTCCTAAATGTTCATAAACTTAATGCACTAATCTTCTCAATCTACGATAAGTTACCTCTAGTTTTCGATAAGTAGATTATCTTATTCACGACATGACAACAAATAAATTAACGCTCTAGGAGCGGCGTGTGTCATCCGTACACAAATTTCCGAGTTGAAATTCTCGATATTAACGGAATAGGAACAGATGTTTGATGAGAACAGTCGACTAAAAACGGTTTTTAATTTGTTCACACATTCGTCGACTGTCAATCCCTTCACAAATTTATAACCACACAAATTTCGTTTCTCGACCAAAATACTCACATGATTGAAATGTTTACAAAATTCTTAGCTCGGACTAATAAAACTTTACATGTGATTTTTTATTGAGACGTATTACTCAGTGATACCAACTTTAGAGCTCTACGTTATAAAATAATAACCGGCATTTTGCAAAACTTATTTAGTGATCTATGTAAATTTTTCACTTTTTACCTCATATAAAAAAAGATAAAAATATTAGATAAATTTAATTTCTGAACGTTGACAGTTACGATTGTTTATGTAACACAACACGTGAACATTTTTTGAAAAGTAGCAAATTGTTTATTGTCTTTCTTTTAAAGCTTCAAATGACTGCTTGTAGACATGAATAATGAGATAACAGGACGTCACAGTTTGGAAGATTCACGAATATGTATTTAAGAGAAAGGCGTATGATTATCGCACACTAGTCCGTGTAATATTGTGTCATTGTGGTCAGCTCTGTTTCAGTGGAATACCTTCGAGGCTTCGCAGTCTCCGTGAGATCCCGTCGTTCATTTCTCGGGTGTTTCGGTTGGGAAGAGCCTGAACAACGGAGAACCGTAGAGAGCATCCTAATAACACGTTCTACTCTAACCTAACCTAACCCTAACCTCTATCCTAGTCTAACCTGTACTCTGAGGAATGGATCTCGACGTGAAACTGAACTGGGAATCGTTTGAATGACCAGATACGTTTGCGAGTTTAGAACTGTATATATTTAGAACCGTAGATATTTAAATAATTCACGAAACAAAAACTCTTTTCGATCGACTAGTTTATAAAATATTTGCATTCTTAAAAGTCAAGTTTAGATATTTCTGATACTTTTTACGTCTAATACACAATGATTTATTCAGCTCCGTGGTAAAATTTACTTTGAATGTTTTATATCTATTATTACATATAACATTCAAGAGCGTCATTGACCTCGTTCATCTATAATTAGTGTTCGACTTAAAGTGTGGCTAATTAGTGTTCAATTTAAAGTGAGAAATCATGCGATGAATTACCGATCAATGAGAAGATGACTTACTTCGCGGCTGTGAGATATATTTCATAATCACAGTGTACGAGATCCGGCGCGCGAGATCGTTAGCGATAGCCGATCGCTATCTTTTTTGTTTACACACGATTAGTCTTGTGCGATGTAATTGCACGATGTGATTCGTGCGTTTCATAATTGTTCGTTTCGTTTTGTCCGGCGTTTGCGACAAAATAAAAAGAGATGAGAAAAAGACAACTATCAAGTTCGCGCCAATACGAATGATCCGCGCATCTCGAGAGAGAAGCTATTTGGAAATACTGATCGCAATTAGTTTCCGACAGCTTGATCCAACGTGTATTTATCAGCCAATCAACTTCGAAGCTAAAATCGTTTCTCTTGAAGAGACGCACGCATGAAGGATCACGACTATTACACAGACTTACGCAGTCATTGTGTACGTTTCATTTAAGAAAATGTTCTTCAATAATTGTGTCTCTGTCATCACATTCTCGGAGCTGCGATCGCTTGATCGCAGCTCAACGCGAGCTAGCCAAAAATCGTTGCACGCGGTCGTTAACTTGTCGATATCTGCGATTCCCTGTCGATAGAACACAAGATATTAATGACCTTAGCGACACGTGTAAGCTACTTACGAATATTATTTATGAACAGATCATCGGATAATGAGATTCCATACGATGGATTATCATAGAATCAAGATTTATGTTTCTCATATTGTTTAATAGTGTTAGTCATTAATCATCAGATTATATATGTGCGCTATAGTAGGTACATACACTAACTGTACAAAGGATAAGAAACAAAGTGGTATTTTTAACATTAAATCGCTGACCAATAGGTCGCCGAACATTACTTCTATAGTCATTTCCAAATAAATTGAATTTTCTTCTGTCGCTCCACAGAATTTTTGACCACCAGTAACATATATTTTTGCACATTAAAATTTTTAAATAACTCCTTTGTTTTTTAACTTTTTTGTCAATAAGTTTATATACTACATATACTAGTATATATAACTGCACGGAGAAAAAAAAATTTGCTGGAATAGCAAGAAATTAGTTACTATATGACCAGCAAAGAAACATTTGTTAAGTTTATTAAAATGTTTGTTTTGCCAAACAAAACATTTTGTTGATGAAACAAAAAATTTCGTAGAGTCAACCATTTTTCCTTGCTAACCATATAATAGCAAAACTTTTTTTTTCCGTGTGTATATACACACATCCTACAGTTCTATGGGTACGTGCATATAACTGTATATACTGAAAAAAATGATTCTCTCCTGGACGGATATGTCTTACGGTATCGGCTTCGAAATAGCTTCCTGCTGTGTACAACAATGTATCGTATCGCGCGCATACCTGTAAACGCTGACAGTACACATTTATTCTCCTCAAACGTTAACGCTTCCTGTAATAAAAATTACAGGGACTATAAATTAATTGCATTAAGGTCGTTGTATTATAGTCCGTTAAAGTTCGAGAACTCTATCGATACATATCGAAGCGTATAGCTCCGCAATCAGGCGATTCCATCGAGCCTGAGACGTTAATGAATTTAATTACGACTTAGCTATTCGCCGCTACTTTACGCGCGCGTTCGGCGTTCGATACGATCGGTATCATAAGTCAGTCTCGGCAAACGAGTGAGTTATCCGATTCTCCGCGATATCGTCGCACGAAGGCGCCATTTATCCTTGAACTTGTTGGCAGTCGCATTCCCGACGTCTCGTTGCATTACGATCACACCGACTTTGGTGCGCGGGATGATTTCCTTTCACGGCGCTCTGAATTTTCGCACCTCTCGAGAGTCTTTTCCCTCCTCTCTCTCTCTCTCTCTTCCCCGTGGCGAGGAAACGTATCGCCGCGTAACGAGCCCATAAACATGATGCAGCGCGCCGGTTTTCACCGTTAACGGCACCAGGAAGCGGCCGCGACCGTACCTTTAAGGGTTGAATCGTGATCGGTTGCCTGTTACCTGCCCCGCGCGATTTTCTCGCCTTAGTTTATACCGCCGGACTCGGATACGTTACCGTCGAGCCGGAGAGCGGATCGCGCGCGGTCGTTGCGCGAATCGTTTTGCAGTCGGACGCGAAACGAGCGTGTTACGAGTCCGGCGCTATCAGATTCGAGACGTTGCGCGAAACAATTTCGCAAATGCATCGGCCGCGTTATGTATCTTCGCTTCGGCGCGTCTTTCTCCGCGCCGCGGCATGCGCGCTGCGCGATCACTATAATTATTTCGCCGCTCGTTAAGGCGTAATAGTCAACGGGCGAGTGTTCGCAGATAGACCGCCGATCCGCTGCCAATTCGTGGGGAACGGAACCGTGACCTCTACAAGATTTCTCTCTTTTCCTTTCATCGTTCCATCTCTCTCGCAATCTTTGTGATTCTCTTCTCTACCTCTGTTTTTCTTTCTCCGTTTTCTTTTCGTTTTATTTTCTCGCTTAGCCACGGATTTTTTTTATCCGCAGTTACGTTCCACCTCTTCTTTTTTTCTTTCATGTTGTCCTGCGTGACTCACCCACCCTAATCTTCGCATCTCTTTCTCCGTTCTGGCGGAGGAATGTTCTTTTCATCGTGGAATTTCCATCGTTCCGAAGTATGCATAGCACCATCTTGTACTTTGCCGCGTATTTTTGAAAGCGCATGCTTCGAGAGCGAACTGAATAAAATGATCAAAATTCCAAATACGCGGCATATATTTATTTATAAATGAAAATCCAATAACGTTTTTCTATTAAGGCTCTCGAGAAATCGGTTGAGCTCACTTTCGTAAGCTAAGTTTAGGCATCTTCGCTCTTTTCAATGTTTCAATCCTAAATTACTTCCGTGACGCAAAAGCAATTGCAACACATTTTGCGTTTTTGTAACACAAACCTCACGCGAATCGTATGTAATTATTAACACATTACGATATTATTTTATTCTTGATGTAAAAAACTCACTTTGCGGTCTTAAATTTTCTCCGTTAAAATAATCGTCAATAAACAATATTTATTATAATATTTATTTTTATAGTAAGTCTCATCTTCTATTTAGATATATATGAAACACTTGCAGTACACTTAAAGATTGTAAGGTCGAGTAGAATTTCTCGACCACTTTTTCCGGAACGAGCTTTCTTTTTCGCGCGAACTCGACGCGATTTTGGCAGCTTATAACCCTCGTCTCTCGCTTAACGCATTTCGCATCAGAGAACGCATCGTAACTTACCGTCCCGTATCTCCTTACACTTATCTGCCAGGCTCGTTGTACATTCTCGCGCGAACCCAGCGTGGTTATCTGTGTGACGTATATACGCGGCTTGAGGCCACGCTAATATACGGTTAATGAAACGTTAAGTCGTGCGTGCGCACACACGCGCACATAGTGATGTCAAGGGCCGAAAATACTTTTTTCGTTGTGTTGGACGACCTCGCGTTCTTACTCGTAATTTTCTGGAGACAACCGGCGTCGTTCTCGGACTGACGTCCGAGTTAGTCTCCGCGCGTGCGGCTGTTTGTGCCAGTCGTATATTATTTTGGATTTAGGAAATAATGATAAAAAAAACAATATAATACCCGTCAATAAACAAAATAAATAAACTACTGACATCAGATATTTTCAAGAACTGAAAAATGCGAATTGTTTTTAGGATTGTACGTCGATCTGCGAAAGCCACACGATATGAAACATCGAAGTGTTTAATTTTATGATATATGATCCGAGTTCGTGAATCGCCATCCGTGATGTAAAATTTATCCGTAGCTGAAATTGAGCTGAAATATCCTTGTTAGAAGAATTGTTTCCTTCGTGAGAGCGGAGTCGCGTAATTCGTAGCGGTTCCAGTTGTCTCGTTGGCTCGCGCGGACAAGGATGCATGTCCGCGATTTGTGAATTACGGTTCAGATATACCGCTCGGCCGAACGATGGGTCCCCAGAGTACAAGGGAGGTCAAAGATCGTTTTTTCGTCGTCGACGTACCGCTGGCCACATAGCAAAAGCAACAGAAGCAGCGACGGGTCAGGAGGAAGGGGATGCACCCTTCGAGCGTAATTCATTGTTCCGAGAGCCGTACGTATTTCCGCGCGCGGTGCATCGCGCGCATTATCCAGATAATAGCATCTAAGATGATCATCTCGAATGACCGCGCATCGGCTTGACCTTGCTTCGAAGCGACACAAGCGGTATTTCTATCTTATTTTAGATTCAATAAAGGATACATATTTCATCTTTTATTCGAAGGTTCTTTATAATTCAAGGCTGAGTGCACACAGCCTGTGCTTTCACAGTGTGTGTGAAAAGATTTGCTATAAATGACGGATTCTTGACGCTTCCATTCCGCGCCGCATCGGTGTCGCGTTGCGCTTCTTCGAGCAATGAACGTAAATCTCACTATCGCACGTATATACTAAGTCTCGGGAAAATATTTCTCATAGTAAGCCGCTGATTTATATTAGCGTACGGCTAGATCCCGGCTTTTTCCTAATGATGCGTCCAATCTACTCTCGAAATTATTGCGCGCGCCTCCTTGTACGTTATTCGCGTAATCTGCAAATAATCTTGCAAGGGGGAAGGGCAACCTTTCGACGTTTTCGTAATCCGTATTTCTCGCGGGTAATAACATTTCACGGGAGAGAACGCATCCCAGGCGTCATTTTTCACGTCTCATTCTGTTATTTGCGCGTTTTCTCGCGCGCGCGCGAACTTACCCGTTACGTATCTCCCAGTTATTTCGAGCTCTCTCTCCCCCGATGAAGATTACATATTTTATATTTTATCCGAAGGCCTTTGGTAATTCAAGGCTAGGCGCGGGAGTGAACGCGCGTAATGCCGCACGTGTGGGTCGGTACGACGCACAGGAGATTTCAATTTTCCTTGCGCGCCCTCTATACCATATCGGCCGCGCCTCCTCCGTCCATGTCGCGCACGCATCTTTGTGTACTCTCGAATAATCCGATAGTGGATATCTAAATAATAAAATACCGTCCTAAGATCCCGAAGCCGTGACTGCGCGCCTCTCTCGAACATCCGATAGTCGGGTTGAGAGGGGAGGGGAGAAAACGATTGCATTATCTATATATCCCAGAGACGCTTCTCCGTGCACTTCTGTCCCGCATTTTTACGAACCCACCGCCAAGAGAATGCGTGCCACTCATCGAATCGTCGAGCTTATGTTAAAACGCGTCTCCCTCGTATATTTTTATTGTTCCTCGCTGAAGAGAGCAACGGGAAGAAATGTCCCGACGAGAGATAACGCTGAGATCACTTTGAAGAATATTTCGGGACGCGTGTATATATATACACGTAATATTGCCCCATGGGAAATCGCGTTTCAGAGAAAGTATGCGCCGCATAACGGACGGTTTTATTTCCCGCTAAGCACGTCTTTATCAGTTCCCGTCACGCAAATTAGCGAATCTACTAGAAACCGGTTCGATTAGTCCGCGTACAGTCACGGCTGTGACTGTAGACTGTTAGTGGAATGTTCATTGCTGTGTTCTTGGTTTCCACGCGGTGACTAATCTTGCTTCACCGATCCTACTACGCATCGGCGCTTTTTTGCGAGCATAAATCGAACGAACGAGACGCGCGAGTCGTCAACAAAGCCATTTGTATCCGGCGTGCGAGATTGAATGAAGAATATCCGTCATTACCGGTTACACATCGGCAACATCTGCTGTAACAGACTAATAGTCAATTTCTCAGTGATATACTACGAGACAGATATGCGGACGCAAAATCGTAACACACACACACACACCGATACAGAGAAACGAGCTCTACATTGTTGCACAGGTAATAGAGTATTCCAGCTGATTAGCGCAAGGAAATCACACGCAGAAGCGATGTGGTGTGCGTGACATCGCGAAACTTCCTGTATTAAAAGTAGGATGTGCTACGAAGTAAATGTGCGCTCATCACGGTAATTATCGGTGGTCGCGGATACGCACATGTGGTTAACGCGCGTATGGTTAATATGCCAATCTCTCTCTCTCTCTCTCTCTCTCTCTCATTTCATTAGGCGGATCGCGCGCGCGCGCGATCGAAAATGAAAATATTACAATAATCCGCGCGCGATATATTGCATCCTCCTCAGTAAGCAATTTGCAGCTACATGCAAATGTATGTCCATTTTCTTACACAGCACGCGATCTAGCTGTTCGATAGGCAATTTTCTCACAAAATCAACCCCCTCGCCGGATGCTCACCTCCGATATATCGGCGGATAGCGAGGTGCCGTGGTTATAACGACACGCTATTGTAATACCATTCGCGGGGAGTAAATAGTAGTATAGTCATTGTATTCCAACACAAGCCGCGCGGCGCAACCCGGCCGTGCTGCGAAGTGCCGCTAGTGGGCATGATAGGAGCTCATGATATATATGCCGCTCGTGGGCTTTGGACGAGAGACGCGAGCCACGGTGTGCCATTGGCACGTACACACACACACACAGACACAAACTTCCAGATGCTCATACGCATCTTTGCATTCGCGAGCTTTTTCGCGCGCGTACACACGCGCGCGTCTACAAGCGGATCATACGTGTGCGCGATATAATACACCGCACGTCACGTGATCACACATCGCAATACACACACACACACACACACGCTCGCGCTAGTCAGGATGTTCTTCAGGCGGACATAAAGGTAATTGCATAATTTAGTGCGAGGCATTAAACATTCGCGTATCGCCTCTCGCTCGATTCTCTCTCCGAGCGCCGATCCTCTCTGAGACTTAACTCTCTTCTTCCTCTTCCTCTCTCTTCCTCCCACTTCTTCGTTTTGCGCGCCTCGCACGAACGTTCCACATCTCCGCGGCCCGCGGGCGCAAAGCGGAATCCTTTTCCTCGCCGCGTGAGCGCGCGCTTGCGTTTCTTCACCTCTTCCCGCGGTGCCGAGTGCGACAACTACAGGGTCCGCCACTTAAATCCGGACAAATTTGAATTTGACATTCTCATCATATTAGAATGCAGCAGTAGGTGCCATATGACCTAAAGATAGGTTAGAGACGTCGATAAGACATTAATAACCTTAAAATGGCCGAGTCGTTCAGGAAG